>NC_090923.1:213467772-213617853 GCF_040938575.1 Ambystoma mexicanum | reverse complement strand
TCCCGTGTACCCCTGGTAACCCAGCCAATCGCGTGTGATAATTCCACGTACCCCTGTAATACACGTACCCTGGCCAATCGCGTGTAGAACTTCCCACGCACCCCTGTAATACACGTACCAAGCCAATTCGCGTGTGATAATTCCCGCGCACCCCTGTAATACACGTACCTGGACAAATCGCATGTGAGAATTCCCGCGCACCCCTGTAATACACGTACCCAGCCGAATCGCGTGTAGAACTTCCCGTGTACCCCTGTAATACACGTACCCAGCCAAATCGTGTGTGATAATTCCTGCGTACCCCTGTGATACACGTGCCCTGGCTAATCGCGTGTAAAACTTCACGCGTACCCCTGTAATACACGTACCCTGGCTAATCGCGTGTATAACTTCACGCGTACCCCTGATATGCACGTTACCCGCTTTGCGTTCCTTGTTTGGCAGCCCTGTTGACTGGTCCAGGGTTAGCGCAGCCCTTTGCGATGATTTAGCGATTTTGATGGCTTTTCCTTGCGCGAGGGCGTTCTTGGGGGCGTTACTGGCGCTGCTGCAGGGTCGCTGCGATACTCTGCGCCACGGCTGGTTTGGGAGCCTAAAATCCATGAATACGCTGTGCGCGGAAATCTGTTTTAGCGCACGTGCCTGGCGCAGACAATCGCATGCGGACACTCTGCGCCAGCCGCTTGCGACACTTTTCTGCGAAATTCTATGAATTACCCTGAAAATATTGTTTTTGTGAAGGTGCCATTACTTTTTTCCATTTACCATTTCAGTACAGCCACTTCATTCCCGTACCTTCTGTGGCAACAACTTTCACCTCTATCCACATTCTATACTTTACTTACCCGTTCTTGTATCAGGCGTGGTGTGCCCACAAAGACCATTCTGGAGTTTGATCTGCTGTTCGATGTATAGAGATGTCCGTGAACATGTGACACCTATATTCCAGGGTTTTCCAAACATGCTCTGGTGCACCTCATTCATCCAATGTTACTAACTTGCACTTCTGTCAATCTGCCTTGGCAATAACCTTATTATCACAACACTTAAGGACCTATCCATCTCCTCGCTTTTGTAGACCTTCGAGACACCTTACAGGACAGGCATGCACCCATGCTATCACAAAGCATTCTTGCCCTGCGGCATCCCTCGCTTTGTTGGTAGCATCTATTATCTTGCTTTCCTATCCTCTAGTGTTCATGTTCTTTTCTCCAGCAGACACAAATCTGGAAGGTCCTGGTGGTGGCAGAGACCACCTTCTACAGACAAGCCTAGGGACTCTAACACTACTATGTGGGTGAGTTGTAGCAGTATAAACTGTCGGTAACCTAACATAATATAGGGTGGATTTCAGGATGACTAAATGCCGGGGCAGATGGCTGCCTAATAACGCGCAGAGCTGTTGATTCAACTGCCAATTTGCCAGTGTGTGCTACCCGTTCCATTTTTTAGTTAATATGGCACAGAATTCCTTGCTGGGAACGGTGCAGGAGGTGTGCAGCCGGTGAGGCCATGAACATGTGCACACAGCTGCCATGCATCCTACATGTTAATCGGAATCCTAATGCATCCGCAGTCCACTTTGCCTTCCAAGGACAACTCCTCCAGCCAAATTATGAATAAGGTTGGTTCCAAATTCCTTTTCCTACATGGCGTCTCCCACGTGTCCACGGTCTCCATTTTACAAAACCGTAAAGGCTGTATTCACTTTGAACGTGTCTCATATCTGGTAATTAGGTTGTTTATGTTGAAACAGATTATGGTCTGACCCAAGGACTTCTCAGGTAGGCATTTGCTTATGTGCTAACCCTGCTGGCAGAAGCAGCAGAGATGTACACACAATATTGCATTGGTATAGAAGCCAAGATTCTAACTGCAGTAAAGTCCTCTGCCGAATGAAATGGTGGCTTGTGGGGTAGCAAAGGTGGGTGGGGGCCCACCATACATTGATGTTGATGTATATAGTATAAATATATGTATGTATAGTATAAATGCCGTTTTAACTACACGTGGTAGTCCTAGAAATAACACATTCACTAAATACCACCTGCTTATGAAGTCAAATATATGTATATATTTCCATCCTTGAGAGGTTCCGGTAAAATTATGAGAACCTTATATTATGTATATATATATATATATATATATATATATATATATATATATATATATATATATATATATGAATTTCATAGGTTTTTAGTAGCACAACTTAACCATAACGTCCCTTTTAACAATGTTTTTTCACTGAATTTCATAGGTTTTTAGTAGCGCAACTTAACCATAATGTCCCTTTAACAAAGTTTTTTCCTGAATTTGAATTTCATAGGTTTTTAGTAGCGCAACTTAACCATAACGTCCCTTTTAACAAAGTTTTTTCACTGAATTTCATAGGTTTTTAGTAGCACAACTTAACCATAACGTCCCTTTAACAAAGTTTTTTTACTGAATTTCATAGGTTTTTAGTAGCGCAACTTAACCATAATGTCCCTTTACAAAGTTTTTTTACTGAATTTCATAGTTTTTTTAGTAGCACAACTTAACAATAATAACTTTGACTTTATGTACATGTAATATTGAACATACTGAACCCTTTCTACTGAATTTGACAGTCCACGGACATGTTCAAACAACAGTACCAGCACCTAAAAACTCTGGGGGGGGTATGTGTAATTGTTATATAATAACATAGGAACATTTAACAAATTCACAAAGCAGCACACATACAAAGTATATGTAGTAATACTTAAGAAATGTAACCCATATATGTAATACACTAACCATTCATTTAAATACAATATGTTCTAAAATGGAATATACCAAAAGAAGATAAAGTAGCTTCCAACATAATTACCTCACAGACACTCCACAACTAACAGCAAGACCAGACATATAGACTACTGATTACATATCTTACCAGAAATAGTAAGTGCACTTCATTTTACTCATATATTTATAAACTTTCCATATTAGAAAAAAAAAACATATTACTTTGTTTTCTCACAGAAATGTGTAGTACTGTGGACTGGCTAGAGCACCATTTCCCACGAGATGAAATGTTAGAAGATAGTCCACCTAATGGTACACACTTTACTATATAAACCAATTAATAAATATTATTTTGTATACATTCAACATATACATTTTTTTACAGACCCTACAAAAATTGCAACTTCCAAAGAAAAAGAAGCAGTGGATAACACTCTTGAACACATTACCCACAAAATGGACCAACTTATGGCAAATGTTACTGATTTAAAGAACTTTGTGGAAGATCACCTAAAACCACCAACAACATACCATTGTCCCACCTGTACTTGTCCCCCTCACCATATCCCATTCGTTAACACCAAACTCTCTCCATGGACCACAACGTTTTGATGAGAGTTCCATCCCTTCTTCACCCGATCCCACTCATATTGAAAACCCTAATTCTCCTGTTTTTGATTCTGTTTCTGTCCCACCTTCTCAGTCATAAATTGTTTATATATGTTAAATAAAGTTACTTTTTTATATTGTGTTGTAATTACTTTCCGTTCTTTGTGGTTAAAACCAATTTAGGTGTCCACGGACAGCGCGGTTGTTCAGAAATGTTTGTAAATAAAGGAAAATGTAAGTTTCCTGAGGACACTATATCTGTCCGTAATGTTCTCATGCAAGTTGAAAATGTTCTAAGAACACTCGTAGTGTCCTGAAATGTTCGTAAATAAACGAAATGGAGGTGTCCTTAAGAGCACTATGCCTGTTCGTAGTGTTCGTTAGCAAGTTGAAACTGTTCTAAGAACACTCGTGGTGTCCTGAATTGTTCGTAAATAAACGAAAATGGAGGTGTGCTTGAGACGCTATCAGGCCGATTCATGGAATAATTAGCGCGGCGCAAGTGGGCAAAAACGTGCGAATCGCAGTGGAATAGCGAAAATCGCAGTGCAAGTGCGAAAATCGCACGAAAAGCAGCGCACATCGATTCATGGAAGGCCGTGCGCGAGAAAACCAGCGGATGTGCGATAAAAAAGTGCGCGGCGCACGTTGGCGCACAGGCCATCTAACTGCGTGCGCCAGGTCACAGCGAAAATCGCACATAGCGCGGCACACGCAACTAAAGTAGGCGGAACACGGGCGTAACACTCGGAATGGGGAACAACTTGCCAAAACGTGGGCGTCACGGGGGAAGTACAGGGCACAAGTGCGCGGAACGCCCACACGCTCGCCTACAACACGTATTCATGGAATAGAATAGGGCAAAAAAGCACACGGTCAAACCAGCGCACAGGCACAAACACGACCACCACAAGAAAGCAGGCGGTAGCGTCTCTGCGGCTGTAAGAAATGTGCGCCAAAAGGTGCGCCAACAAATAGCACCTATATACTGCCATGATGAATGTCCTATACTGTGGCCCTCCAGGACAAATGACGTGCAAAGGGGTACCCACAAACACGGACACCCGCTGACAAAAAATACGTGTTTGTGTATACCGGGGTGCGCGGGAAGTCTCACACGCGATTTGGCCGGGTACGTGGATTTCAGGGGTGCGTGGGAAGTTGCACACGCGATTGGCCCAGTGCGAGCAGGGTACGTGTATTTCAGGGGTGCGCGCGAATTTCCACACGCGATTTCAGCAGGGTACGTGTATTTCAGGGGTGCGCGGGAAGTTCCACACGCGATTTCATCAGGGTACGTGTATTTCAGGGGTGCGCGGGAAGTTCCACACGCGATTTCATCAGGGTACGTGTATTTCAGGGGTGCCCGGGAAGTTCCACACGCGATTGGCCCAGTGAGAGCAGGGTACGTGTATTTCAGGGGTGCGCGCAAATTTCCACACGCGATTTCAGCAGGGTACGTGTATTTCAGGGGTGCGCGGGAAGTTCCACACGCGATTTCATCAGGGTACGTGTATTTCAGGGGTGCGCGGGAAGTTCCACACGCGATTTCATCAGGGTACGTGTATTTCAGGGGTGCGCGGGAAGTTCCACACGCGATTGGCCCAGTGAGAGCAGGGTACGTGTATTTCAGGGGTGCGCGGGAAGTTCCACACGCGATTTCAGCAGGGTACGTGTATTTCAGGGGTGCGCGGGAAGTTCCACACGCGATTTCAGCAGGGTACGTGTATTTCAGGGGTGCGCGGGAATTACCACATGCGATTTCATCAGGGTACGTGTATTTCAGGGGTGCGCCGGAAGTTCCACACGCGATTGGCCCAGTGCGAGCAGGGTACGTGTACTTCAGGGGTGCGCGGGAATTTCCACATGCGATTTCAGCAAGGTATGTGTATTTCAGGGGTGCGTGGGAAGTTCCACACGCAATTTCATCAGGGTACGTGTATTGCAGGGGTGCGCGGGAAGTTCCACACGCGATTGGCCCAGTGCGAGCAGGGTACGTGTATTTCAGGGGTGCGCGGGAAGTTCCACACACGATTTCAGCAGGGTATGTGTATTTCAGGGGTTCTGGGGAGTACCACACGTGAATTGGCCGTGTGGGTCCTCCCAGGTGTACGCTCCACAACCTCCACGGACCCTGCAGGCAGCCCACACCACGGGGGACTACCCTGCACCCCTGCTCATGTCCCGCAGGCAGCCCATCCACCATGGGCATGCCCCCCAGCCAACCCACATGTCACCTTGCACTACTGTTCAACAATGCATGTCTCCCACCACCCCCACCCCCCAGCCACCAGGGGCACCCACCACCAGGCCCCCACTCATGTCTACCACCACCCCCACCCCCCAGCCACCAGGGGCACCCTCCACCAGGCCCCCACTCATGTCTCCCACCACCCCCAACCCCCCAGCAGTGCAGGGGCAGCCTCCACCAGGCCCCCACTCATGTCTCCCACCACCCCCACCCCCCTGCCACCATGGGCAGCCCCCACCAGGCCCCCACCCATGTCTCCCACCAGCCCCACCCCCCTGCCACCATGGGCAGCCTCCACCAGGCCCCCACTCATGTCTCCCACCACCCCCACCCCCCTGCCACCATGGGCAACCTCCACCAGGCCCCCACTCATGTCTCCCACCACCCCCACCCCCCAGCAGTGCAGGGGCAGCCTCCACAAGGCCCCCACTCATGTCTCCCACCACCCCCACCCCCCAGCCACCAGGGGCACCCACCACCAGGCCCCCACTCATGTCTACCACCACCCCCACCCCCCAGCCACCAGGGGCACCCGCCACCAGGCCCCCACTCATGTCTCCCACCACCCCCACCCCCCAGCAGTGCAGGGGCAGCCTCCACCAGGCCCCCACTCATGTCTCCCACCACCCCCACCCCCCTGCCACCATGGCCACCCTCCACCAGGCCCCCACTCATGTCTCCCACCACCCCCACCCCCCTGCCTCCATGGGCAGCCCCCACCAGGCCCCCACCCATGTCTCCCACCACCCCCAACCCCCAGCAGTGCAGGGGCACCCTCCACCAGGCCCCCACTCATGTCTCCCACCACCCCCACCCCCCAGCAGTGCAGGGGCAGCCTCCACCAGGCCCCCACTCATGTCTCCCACCACCCCCACCCCCCTGCCACCATGGCCACCCTCCACCAGGCCCCCACCCATGTCTCCCACCACCCCCACCCCCCTGCCACCATGGGCAGCCTCCACCAGGCCCCCACTCATGTCTCCCACCACCCCCACCCCCCTGCCACCATTGGCAGCCTCCACCAGGCCCCCACCCATGTCTCCCACCACCCCCACCCCCCAGCAGTGGAGGGGCACCCTCCACCAGGCCCCCACTCATGTCTCCCACCACCCCCACCCCCCAGCAGTGCAGGGGCACCCTCCACCAGGCCCCCACTCATGTCTCCCACCACCCCCACCCCCCTGCCACCATGGCCACCCTCCACCAGGCCCCCACTCATGTCTCCCACCACCCCCACCCCCCTGCCACCATGGGCCGCCCCCACCAGGCCCCCACCCATGTCTCCCACCACCCCCACCCCCCTGCCACCATGGGCAGCCTCCACCAGGCCCCCACTCATGTCTCCCACCACCCCCACCCCCCTGCCACCATGGGCAGTCTCCACCAGGCCCCCACTCATGTATCCCACCACCCCCACCCACCAGCAGTGTAGGGGCACCCTCCACCAGGCCCCCACCCATGTCTCCCACCACCCCCACCCCCCAGCAGTGCAGGGCCAGCCTCCACCGGGCCCCCACCCATGTCTCCCACCACCCCCACCCCCCAGCAGTGCAGGGGCACCCTCCACCAGGCCCCCACTCATGTCTCCCACCATCCCCACCCCCCTGCCACCATGGCCACCCTCCACCAGGCCCCCACTCATGTCTCCCACCACCCCCACCCCCCTGTCACCATGGGCAGCCCCCACCAGGCCCCCACCCATGTCTCCACCACCCCCACCCCCCAGCAGTGCAGGGGCACCCTCCACCAGGCCCCCACTCATGTCTCCCACCACCCCCACCCCCCAGCAGTGCAGGGGCAGCCTCCACCAGGCCCCCACTCATGTCTCCCACCACCCCCACCCCCCTGCCACCATGGCCACCCTCCACCAGGCCCACACTCATGTCTCCCACCATCCCCACCCCCCAGCAGTGCAGGGACACCCTCCACCAGGCCCCCACTCATGTCTCCCACCACCCCCACCCCCCTGCCACCATGGGCAGCCTCCACCAGGCCCCCACCCATGTCTCCCACCACCCCCACCCCCCAGCAGTGCAGGGGCAGCCTCCACCAGGCCCCCACTCATGTTTCCCACCACCCCCACCCCCCTGCCACCATGGGAAGCCTCCACCAGGCCCCCACCCATGTCTCCCACCACCCCCACCCCCCTGCCACCATGGGCACCCTCCACCAGGCCCCCACTCATGTCTCCCACCACCCCCACCCCCCAGCAGTGCAGGGGCAGCCTCCACCAGGCCCCCACTCATGTCTCCCACCACCCCACCCCCCTGCCACCATGGCCACCCTCCACCAGGCCCCCACTCATGTCTCCCACCATCCCCACCCCCCAGCAGTGCAGGGGCACCCTCCACCAGGCCCCCACTCATGTCTCCCACCACCCCCACCCCCCTGCCACCATGGGCAGCCTCCACCAGGCCCCCACCCATGTCTCCCACCACCCCCACCCCCCAGCAGTGCAGGGGCAGCCTCCACCAGGCCCCCACTCATGTTTCCCACCACCCCCACCCCCCTGCCACCATGGCCACCCTCCACCAGGCCCCCACTCATGTCTCCCACCACCCCCACCCCCCTGCCACCATGGGCAGCCCCCACCAGGCCCCCACCCATGTCTCCACCACCCCCACCCCCCAGCAGTCCAGGGGCACCCTCCACCAGGCCCCCACTCATGTCTCCCACCACCCCCACCCCCCAGCAGTGCAGGGGCAGCCTCCACCAGGCCCCCACTCATGTCTCCCACCACCCCCACCCCCCTGCCACCATGGCCACCCTCCACCAGGCCCCCACTCATGTCTCCCACCACCCCCACCCCCCTGCCACCATGGGCAGCCTCCACCAGGCCCCCACCCATGTCTCCCACCACCCCCACCCCCCAGCAGTGCAGGGGCAGCCTCCACCAGGCCCCCACCCATGTCTCCCACCACCCCCACCCCCCAGCAGTGCAGGGGCAGCCTCCACCAGGCCCCCACTCATGTTTCCCACCACCCCCACCCCCCTGCCACCATGGGCAGCCTCCACCAGGCCCCCACCCATGTCTCCCACCACCCCCACCCCCCTGCCACCATGGGCAGCCTCCACCAGGCCCCCACTCATGTCTCCCACCACCCCCACCCCCCTGCCACCATGGGCAGCCCCCACCAGGTCCTCACAATCCCCAATCATGTGCGTAATGGTCAGCCTCCACAGCCAAAAAGCCCTACCAAGTAACCCATTCACCCACATGGAAATGGAAATCACATGTTACACCCCCAATGTTCATGAAGCTAATGAACCCATGTCCGTCACACACAATGGTTGCAATTGAATGGGAAAACACCCAACATGACATGCATGAAACCAATGAGATGATACCACACAGTGAAGTATGGAAACAAAATTGTATTGAAAAGAATTAAGAATGCTAAAGAAAGGAAACAAACTACAATGGGACTGAGAAAAAAAAAGCTTGCTGTCCGTATAAAAACAAAAAACTGCAAATCAGAATCCAAATAAATTTTGTCCAAAGTCAAATGTAAAAAAATCTCCATGCAATAAAGAACTATGTAAAAAACTACCAAGGGTCCATGAGCCCAACTGAACAAAGGAAACCTACTAAAAAACCTACCTAAAAATCAACTATATACAAAAAGTGGAGCAGTGTCCGTCGAATCCAAATCATAATAAGAAACAAAGGAAACCTAACGCTAAAGAACTATATACAAAGGCGGCGGGCAAGTCCAGCGGCTCACTCCGTGGTGTCCCGGGCCAGGGCATCATCGAACTCCTGTTCGATGTCCCGGATGCTGTCCAGTTCCATGGCCCCGAGGGTCCGCAGGGACGACGCCGTGTCCTCCTCCAACCCCCTGCGGATTGCCTCAATGCACTCGGCCCGCCTCAGGGCCCTCCGCATGGAGTTCTCCGCCCTGACCATTGTGAGCCGCGCCTCTTCCGCCCGCCGCCGCTCCGCACCTATGGCGTGGCCCAACCGCTGCCACACGGAAGACACTCTCTGTCCTGGGTCCCCCTGCCCTCCGGCCGATGCCTGCCCCTCCGATGTCGAAAGCCCCGAGCCTTCATGTCTCCCACCATGTTGCTGCTGCTGCTCTGCCTCTGCCCGTGCACTGCCTCCTGCTGCCTGCACATCCTCCGCCGGCTGGGGTGCAGTTGTTGATGTGGCCACCCCTGCTGGACCTCCGACTCCCGACTGTGGCAGGGATACCTCCTCCACCAGCCTGGCCGCACCGTCAGAGGCAGCTCCACAGGGCACCCAGGTGACTGATGGGTGGGAATATGGCACAGAGGATGACTGGCACGTAGGGGGTCCAATTGAGGAGGGGGTCGGAGCAAGCCCCATCAGACGGCGGAATCCGGCCTGGGTGACCTGTCCCAGCAGGCTGACATGGTCAACGAGCCATTCGAGATGACGTGCAGTCACTCCATGAAAAGACTGCAGGTCACCTCGCATGGCCCGTTGACGCAACGCCACACCAGCCAGGACAGGCTCAACCCGGACCTGGATGGCCACATCCGCAGGCAGAGGCAGGCCAGTTGACGTCAGCTCATCCCCTGCCTGAAAACGGGTCTGGACGTAGGCATCCCTGCTGGTGCAAGATGATGCAGGGATAGGATCGGGGACTGGATTGCACACAGGCACCTCCGCGGCGGCCTGTGCTGCCTCCTGTCCCTGGTCCTGCACTGCACCACTAGCACCAGTGGGATCCCCACCTCCAGACCCCGTCTCTGGTGCTTGCACGGCCTCCTCCTCCACCAAACCCCCCACCAACCTGGATGACTCTGTGCCATCTTCCCCTGTTGGGCCCTGTGGGGTCCCAGCTGCCCCTTCTGCTGCTGAGGAGTCCAACTGCAACCTCCGCCTCTTGGACCTCCCCCCGGCAGCTGCGGCCTGGGACGTGGCACCGGACTCCTCACTCCCCGACGAGATGACAACACGGGAGGGGAGCCGGGCCTTGCGTCTCCGGCTGGCGGTCGGATCCCCGCCGCTGTGCTCCACAGCACCTTCTCCTCCCTCTTCATCAGTTGACGCTGCAGACAGGGAGAAACAAAACACAGGCATCAGGGCACTGTACAATGGACACATACACACATGACAGTTGCACATGAGTGGCATTGGCAAACCTCAGACATGTCATCACAATCCCCAACACACATGTCATTGCAACTCGCACACATGAGCCATACCACAGCCATATCGCAACTGCCACCACCATCCCTACACATACAACAGCATCAGCAGCCAAAGGGGAGCCAGACATCACATGCAACACAGGAAGTGCACCACACATGTACACACACCACCACACTTGCATGCATGTCTACACCTCTGCCAAGTGTCGCACTGTTCAGACGGGCATCCATGTCACATCTGCCAATCAGGCTTCCACATACCGCTGTCACATGCATCCATGTTGCATCACTGTTGCACCCTTGTCAAATACACACACATGCACATGTACACAGTGCTCATACATGCAGCCGAAAACAACATACATGCCTGACATGACGCACATGTCTACTTACATACACATTCATCCAAACATGTGTGCACGCACAACTGCATTTGCCATGCAAGCCTACACACACAAGCACCATCCATGTCTCACACATTACAGCCCTCGCATGTGTCAGCCCCACGGCCCTGTACACCCCCACCCATACTCGACCCCATACAAACAGATGTGCAACCTGCACAATACCGAATAATCACCACACGCACTGCTCACAATCAGGATGCATGTACACTCACCGCTCGACTCCAGACGGGTCTGCTTCTCTAGGACCTGGACGTGGAGCGCTTGGGATATGCGTTCCAGGACCCCCATCTGCTCTTCCGACAAGTGGCCACGGCGCCCCTTGGCATCCGCTGCCTTCAAGAGGCGCCGGGCCTTGTTCAGGGTCCTGGACCTGAAGTCCTCCCAGCGCTTCCTGACATGTTGTAAGTCCCGGACTGCCACCCCCTCTGCGTTGATGGCAGTCACGATGTCAGTCTAGATCCGAGTCCGTCCTTCCTTGTCGGAGCGGGAACTTCCGAAGAGGGCATCATACTGCCCCAGGACTTGCTCCACCAGGACACCAACTTCGGTGGCACTGAAGCTGGTGCCCCTCTGCCTCTCTGGCCGGGGGTTGTCAGTGGTCACAGATGGTGTTTGCCCCGACATGACAACCCCAGAGGCAGGAGTGGGTGGGCAACTGGGTCCTGGGACTGGGCTGTGGAGCGATGGAATTCCAGTTGGGAGTCTTCGGTTCCAGCAGGGGTGGTCACAGCAACAGCACCCCTGGCTGATGTGCAGGCAGCAAATGGCCGTGCACGTGGGCAGCAGGCAGTCAGGCAGCAGCAGATGGCAGGTGGGAGCGTGCTCGGGGCTCTGGGGGGCAGTAGTTCGGCCTTCTGGGCAGGAGCGTGGTCTTCCGTGTGCTTACGCGTGGCCAGCTTGGTACGGAGTGATTTGGCACGTGAAAATCCTGCACGTCAGCGTGAAAATCGATGAAAGGCCCTCAGCGCGTAAGCGCGTCTGTGACGTGACCCGCACGGGTGTTTCCCACACACCACGTGATGACAGACCACACGTGGAAAGACTGCACGTCAGCGTGAAAATCGAGGAAAGGCCCTTAGCGCGTAAGCGCGTCAGCACGCATACGCGATTCTATTGGACCAAAGGCCCTCAGCGCATAAGCGCGTCTGTGACGTGACCCGCACGGGTGTTTCCCATACAGCACGTGATGACAGAGCACACGTGGAAAGACTGCACGTCCGATTGTCATCGCGTGTAATTGGACAAAAGTGCGCGTACACGCGATTGGCCTATGTACGTGTATATCAGGGGTGCGCGGCCACTTACACACGTAAGTACTGCATCCCGGGGTGTGCGGGAATTTCCACATGCTATTGGACTGGGTACTGGATTTCAGGGGTGCGCGGGTCACACGCTCGCCTACAACACGCGCAACACATAAATTTGCGCGCTAACAAAATAACAAGCTCAGACCCAGGATGAACATACCGTTCCTAGCAGCAGTGGGTGTGGGCTACCAAAGGAGGAGGAGGAGGATAGTCAGGGCCAGAATATTCACACCCAGAACCAGCCTTTTCGGGATGCCTGATGACCAGGTGCATGGGAGGTACAGGTTTCCACCACACATTATACTGGACCTGGTGAGTGAGTGGGAGGATGACCTCACATCACCCACCCTGTGCTCCCAAGCACTCAGCCCCCTGGAGAAGGTCCTCAATGTACTGCACTTCTTAGCCACTGGATCATTTCAGCGGACAAGTGCCATTGTGGGTGGTGTATCACAGGCCACCCAGTCACGCTGCCTACACCAGGTCTTGAACATCATCACTGCACGCCCATCAGTCCGCAGGCACATATACCTGCCCAGAACACTTGCAGAAAGGCATGCTGCCGTCCTGGATTTTTACGGTGTGGCACGATTCCCCAAAGTGCTAGGTGCCATCGACTGCACCCATGTGGCTCTACGTCCCCTCAGGGCATCAGAGCACATCTATAGGAACCGCAAGCACTGGCATTCCATCAACGTGCAGGTAGTATGTAATGCCAAGGGAATCATCACCTCAGTATATGCCAACTATCCCGGGTCAACCCACGACAGCTTCATTTACCGAATGTCCACCCTAAGCCGGGACCTAGAAGCTGGGCGGCATGGCGATACATGGCTGCTTGGTGAGTATCAATGCCACTGCACATGCATGCATGTCAGATACTGAGCAAGGTCACAACCCCACCAATGATACCAATCACCACCTCCACAGGGGACAGTGCCTACCCTCTCAGCCCCCACATGATGACGCCAATTCGGAACCCCACCACGCCACCCGAGGTAAGATATAACACAGCCCACATTACAACCCGGGGCATAGTGGAGCGCACATTCGGAGTGCTAAAGTCACGCTTTCGCTCCCTTGACCGTTCTGGCGGCCAGCTGTTGTACGCTCCCCCAGTAGTGTGCAGGATCATAGTGGCAGCGTGTCCTGCACAACGTTGCAACACGCCGGGGCCTGGCCGTGGACATGGTGGTGGCCCCACATCCCCAACCACATGCACAGCCGCTGCGCATGTGGGAGGGGAAAGGGCACGGGAGAGGCAGCCCGTACACAGCTAGTGGCTAATTACTTAACATAGAAATCACACCCCTGTGGAGTGCACACTGCCCTGGCACATTCCATCTGACAATCAATGATGACTCAACCTGACACTGATCCTGAATGTCTGGAGAATGAACCGTGAAAACCACATCAGCCTGAGATTGTTCACCTGGAAGTGTCACAATGTGTGCATCCCTACCCACACAGACACCACCAATGCAGTTTTTGTGAAGTAACACATTCAAGCAGCTAAAATGAATACCCACTTGCAAAATGCAACAAGAGGACAGTGCCATGTCAGCCAACCCAACCCCAGCACCACCACACGACACACCGTGCCATGTCATGCTATTTGCAGGTAAACAAACTAATCCCCACAACATGACACTAGTGTCACAATGTACAGTGTCCCTATTAGAAACTTGCAACACCTGAAATGCTCACAGTAATGCCGGACCAACAACAAACTTGAGCAGGTACTACCATTAACATGATATCACAAATGTTAAATTTTAGTAGTCTCACCACCTGGAAATGCCTGCACTCCCACCACTACCAACTGTGCAGTGTTTGCGCCATGTAGAGTTGTAGGTGCACTGCTGCCAACATGGACCCCATCTCCAGACTAGAGGGCCTTGTGTAGACATGAGGAAGGGACCTGCAATTTGGGAGGTAGACACAGAAGATGAGTTACACATCAATGCAACATGCAGTGTACAACACAACAGCAATATGCACTAGGAATGTATACACAGTATTGACTAGACTACCCACACATGTAGTGGGAGTCCAATGTCACAATGTACGTCAATGTCACTTGGGCACACCCTTTGCAAGCCCATGGAAACGGGAAGCAGGAGGGGTGTGTGTGACTCAAACCCAAGCATCTGAACCAAATACATTACAAGCCTGCATGTGCCCAGCCACAATGCAGCGTATGCCCACAGGAACCACGGAAGCCAACAAATCGTCCCAAAAAAATTGGGAATAAAATAAATAAAAATAAAAATAAAAATAAAAATAAAAATAAAAATAAAAAACAATCAAAAATGGCCATTTATGGGCCCGGGGGGCTTGGGGAGGTCCGAGGACAGGATGCACACCAGAACCCACCTGCGTGGATCCTGGGAAAAAAAAACACCTCCATGGGCTCATGGCCCACACGGCTACCCTATTGTGGGAGTATCACTGCAGTCGCTATTATCACCCTGTGCAGCTGCATCCATGGTGGTTGCACTATGGGAGGCAGCCCACGCAAGGCCCTAGTCTGCTCCTCCATGGCTGCAAGCATGCGGGTGTGGTAGGTCTGGTTCTGGAGGATGAGTGTGCGGAGGTCCCCATGCAACAACTCACGGGATGCCCGGACCTCCGCCCTCGTTGCCTGCATCTCAGCTGAGAGCGTACGGGTGAGACGCTACAGCTGCTGTTCTGTCCTTTGGTGTGTTGAAGCCTCAAGCTCAACAAGAGTCGTCCTGAGGTGAAGGAGCTCCTGCCTCAGGGCTTCCCTGTGGCCATGGGACTCAAAAGAGATGGCCTCCTGCAGAGTCGCCAGTGCCGCCCGCCTGTCCCTGTTGGACCCCAACATGTCCTCCCTGTGTGACTGGCAGATGGAGTCGGTTGCCTGCTCTAGTCGCTCCATCAGCCTTTCAGGGGGGACAATGGAAGTGGCCACCCTATCCATGGCCTGAGCCATCATCTCGGATGATGCTGCCTGTTGGGTTGCCATACCGTAAATGGATTGCTCCCATGCGGTATTGCCAGGTGGCGTACGGCCACCACGTCGGCGGGCACCACACCTGTCTGGGGCAAGGCGAACTGCGCCTTGCTGTGCCGGCACTGCCTGAGGCTGCAGGACTGCATTCCCCCTCTGATCTGCTGGCCCAGGAACAGGATCAGATGTCGCGGAGTGTGACCCTGCATCCGTAACCACCAAAGGCGTAGCTGCCAACACTGACATCCCGATTGAGGGTTCTGACCCTGGTGCAGGTGGGTGAGACAGAACAGAATCCCTCCCTGGAACACTCACCTGCGACGGCACGTAGGTCTCATCCGAATCAACACCTGAGTACAGCTCGGGGGAGGTGCAGCCAGAGACACCCCTTGAGAGCACGACCTGCAGCAGTTGTGGGTTCTCACCCACCACCACACCACGTCCCTCACTGGTGTTTGGTCGGCCCTCGGACCCCTCCTGGGTCTGCACCATCTCCACAACCCCAGCAGTATCAGGTGCGTCTTCCCCTGCAAAGACATAAAAACAAAGAAATGGAAACAGGCATTAGCACCATGGCACACAATGAGGGCTGAGAAGCAAGAGAACCAGTACTTGATTGACACATGTCCCACATGACTAAAACCCTCCCATGCATGCACCCTCACTGCGTATGAAGGGCAGGCAAATGGCACACACTGATGAGACCAAGATGGAAGATGAACACATTTTCTGCATGCTGCCTGGCAGTGGCATCACACATTGGCCTGTGATTGCCAGGTGAAACACACATGCCATCACACAGATGGCATGTACCATTGCTATTGAGTGAAGATGGAGAGGAGGGCAGCACCTATTCATTCAGTCCAGTTCCCGCATGTAATAGCTTTTCTAATTCAAACAGGTCAGATTCTTCACCTGGAGCTGCCAGTCCAAAATGGTCCAATTGCACAGGGACATGTTTGAACAAATGATATCCAGGTAAAAAAGTCACTCCACTTTACCATAGCCATGTCAGACATGTGACTAGAGGACTGCGACATGCCTAGTAAAAGTGGTGGAATGCAAACAATCTGACTAAATGAACAGTGAAAAATTAAGCAACAATGTTGTGGCAAGGTGACACTTCAAGGGCAACTGGCGTGCAGTTGGGCTAGATGTCTACTGTTGGCAGAAGGGATACTGCTATGGCAAAATGCAGCTGCGCAGGATGTATTGCATGAAGCACATGGCTGACCCATACGACTCAGGCGCACACACTCTCACCTGGCACACAAACAGAAGCCCTCACACACACCATGCACATGGATGACACACACATGCATGTGCACTCACCGGACAATGCCTCGTAATCAGCCAAATCTCCCACGCCTTGGATCTGTTCCTCCGTGACGTAGGTCCCAGCGACTGACTCATTTGGAGTGAGTTCCATGTCTACTACTGGAGACCCACCTCCAGTCACTAGAGTTGCGGCATGACTTGAGGCCAGCTTACTCTTTGCCCTGCGCTTTAGGTCATTCCAGCGCTTATAGCAATCATTGGCTGTGCGCCTCACGATTCCAAGGGCACTTACGATGTCCGCAACGGTCTGCCAGTGTGCCTGGCGTTGTGCAGGTGTGGTCTTGGATCCTGCAACAATGACCATCTCGTTGTCATGTGCGGACACATACTCGACAAGTGCATTCAGTTCGTCATCCGTGAAGCTGGGCTTCCTGGACAGGCCGGACTGTGTAGCCGTGTCTGGGGCATCAGCCTGTGCCGGACGAGCACTCTTCCTCTTCCGCTTGGAAGGTGGTGGTGATCCTGAGTGTCCTGCGCCGCTCTGGACACTAGGGGCAGGAGCCCTGGTGGACTCTGTATCAGGAGTGTGGGATTGCACACTCAGCATTAGAGTTGGTGCAGGCATTGGCTCTAGTGTGATGGTGTCAGGGGGAATGTCAGCAGCATGGACTAGGACCGACACTGTCCGGGCTGGGTGTGTGAGGGCTGGGGTGGATGGAGCCGCAGCTGCCCCTGCAGCCTCTCCGCCCTGCCTACTTGGTGCAGCAGATGACCTTGCTGCCCCAGATGCACGTGGCATGGTGACATCAACGTGCACCAGCGCACGTGTCATAGGCCTGCTGACCTGGAAGTCAGCCATGGAGTCAGCCAGGTCTGGTGCCACAATGGGCTGGTCCAACAAGGGCTGAGCATGGATGGTGTCAGCCACATCAGCCTCAACGGGAGGGTGGGGGATTATGGGTGCCCTTGACTGGTCCTCCACACATGGGGGGACAGGCTCACCCTGCAAGTAACGACCACGTCCCCTATCGGATCCACCATGGCCACCACTTGTGGCACTTCCACCTTTGCCACCCTTACGGAATCCTCGCCTCCCAGCCATGGCACTGTTGTTAATGTGCGTATGGGAGTGGCTGTAAACTATTGTCCTGGGCAATTGGGGGTCAAAGGGGTTGGGTACCAGATGGTAATTGTACCCTAGTGCTCTTGCAAGGCTGATTGTAACCCCTGGGGAAAGATGACGGGTCACGCTACGCACAGGAGCCCCAAAGAAGGGAGATGACGTGCACGCAACCCCTTCTAGACCACGTGTGCAGAAAGAAAAACCTGCACTACGCTGTGGCACCCAGTAACACAAGAATGAACGTATGCGTGTCACACGCAGCCTAGAATGACCTCTGAAGGGGTAGGCTACACACGGGGCAAGCACAGATGTTCGATACGTGCGTGATTCACCGTCTGCCAGGTAAAAGAGCGTGAAAAAGGAGCGCGTTTGGTTGGCAACACCCCCGCCAAAAGAAGATTTGTACGCTGTCTGAGGAGACAGGACAACAGTAGAAGGGAACACTGTTTGAGGGAACAGGCCCAGGTAAACCAGTAAAAGAGAAAAAAGAGAAAAAGCTGTCAGAGGTAACAGGGAATACGAACTTGAAACGCCATGAAGTAAATCGCGTGTGAAACGACAAGTACAGAATTCATCCACTCGCTCTCCACGAAAAGCACGTACAAGGAAATGCTGTTCTACACGTACCTTTTATACAGGCCCAAACGCCCAGCGTCACTTACGCGGTGTGTATGCGCTAGGGCCATTTCCACCAATTACACGCTTTGTCACTTATGCGTGTAGGGCCATTTCCACCAATTACACGCTTTGTCACTTCTGCGTGTAGGGCCATTTCCACCAATCACACGCGATGAGACTCTGACGTGCTGTCCAATTACACGCGATGACACTCGGACGTGCAGTCTTTCCACGTGTGGTCTGTCATCACGTGCTGTGTGGGAAACACCCGTGCGGGTCACGTCACAGACGCGCTTACGCGCTGAGGGCCTTTCCTCGATTTTCACGCTGACGTGCAGGATTTTCACGTGCCAAATCACTCCGTACCAAGCTGGCCACGCGTAAGCACACGGAAGACCACGCTCCTGCCCAGAAGGCCGAACTACTGCCCCCCAGAGCCCCGAGCACGCTCCCACCTGCCATCTGCTGCTGCCTGACTGCCTGCTGCCCACGTGCACTGCCATTTGCTGCCTGCACATCAGCCAGGGGTGCTGTTGCTGTGACCACCCCTGCTGGAACCGAAGACTCCCGACTGGAATTCCATCGCTCCACAGCCCAGCCCCAGGACCCAGTTGCCCACCCACTCCTGCCTCTGGGGTTGTCATGTCGGGGCAAACACCATCTGTGACCACTGACAACCCCCGGCCAGAGAGGCAGAGGGGCACCAGCTTCAGTGCCACCGAAGTTGGTGTCCTGGTGGAGCAAGTCCTGGGGCAGTATGATGCCCTCTTCGGAAGTTCCCACGCCGACAAGGAAGGACGGACTCGGATCTGGACTGACATCGTGACTGCCATCAACGCGGAGGGGGTGGCAGTCCGGGACTTACAACATGTCAGGAAGCGCTGGGAGGACTTCAGGTCCAGGACCCTGAACAAGGCCCGGCGCCTCTTGAAGGCAGCGGATGCCAAGGGGCGCCGGGGCCACTTGTCGGAAGAACAGATGGGGGTCCTGGAACGCATATCACCAGCGCTCCACGTCCAGGTCCTAGAGAAGCAGACCCGTCTGGAGTCGAGCGGTGAGTGTACATGCATCCTGATTGTGAGCAGTGCGTGTGGTGATTATTCGGTATTGTGCAGGTTGCACATCTGTTTGTATGGGGTTGAGTATGGGTGGGGGTGTACAGGGCCGTAGGGCTGACACATGCGAGGGCTGTAATGTGTGAGACATGGATGGTGCTTGTATGTGTAGGCTCGCATGGCAAATGCAGTTGTGCGTGCACACATGTTTGGATGAATGTGTATGTAAGTAGACATGTCCGTCATGTCAGGCATGTATGTTGTTTTCGGCTGTATGTATGAGCACTGTGTACATGTGCATGTGTGTGTATTTGACAAGGGTGCAACAGTGATGCAACATGGATGCATGTGACAGCGGTATGTGGAAGCCTGATTGGCAGATGTGACATGGATGCCCGTCTGAACAGTGCGATACTTGGCAGAGGTGTAGACATGCATGCAAGTGTGGTGGTGTGTGTACATGTGTGGTGCACTTCCTGTGTTGCATGTGATGTCTGGCTCCCCTTTGGCTGCTGATGCTGTTGTATGTGTAGGGATGGTGGTGGCAGTTGCGATATGGCTGTGGTATGGCTCATGAGTGCGAGTTGCAATGACATGTGTGTTGGGGATTGTGATGACATGTCTGAGGTTTGCCAATGCCACTCATGTGCAACTGTCATGTGTGTATGTGTCCATTGTACAGTGCCCTGATGCCTGTGTTTTGTTTCTCCCTGTCTGCAGCGTCAACTGATGAAGAGGGAGGAGAAGGTGCTGTGGAGCACAGCGGCGGGGATCCGACCGCCAGCCGGAGACGCAAGGCCCGGCTCCTCTCCCGTGTTGTCATCTCGTCGGGGAGTGAGGAGTCAGGTGCCGCATCCCAGGCCGCAGCTGCCGGGGGGAGGTCCAAGAGGCGGAGGTTGCAGTTGGACTCCTCGGCAGCAGAAGGGGCAGCTAGGACCCCACAGGGCCCAACAGGGGAAGATGGCACGGAGTCATCCAGGTTGGTGGGGGGTTTGGTGGAGGAGGAGGCCGTGCAAGCACCAGAGACGGGGTCTGGAGGTGGGGATCCCATTGGTGCTAGTGGTGCAGTGCAGGACCAGGGACAGGAGGCAGCACAGGCCGCCGCGGAGGTGCCTGTGTGCAATCCTGTCCCCGATCCTGTCCCTGCATCATCTTGCACCAGCAGGGATGCCTACGTCCAGACCCGTTTTCAGGCAGGGGATGAGCTGACGTCAACTGGCCTTCCTCTGCCTGCGGACGTGGCCATCCAGGTCCGGGTTGAGCCTGTCCTGGCTGGTGTGGCGTTGCGTCAACGGGCCATGCGAGGTGACCTGCAGTCTTTTCATGGAGAGACTGCACATAATCTCGAATGGCTCGTTGACCACGTCAGCCTGCTGGGACAGGTCACCCAGGCCGGATTCCTCCGTCTGATGGGGCTTGCTCTGACCCCCTCCTCAACTGGACCCCCTACGCGCCAGTCGTCCTCTGTGCCATCTTCCCACCCATCAGTCACCTGGGTGCCCTGTGGAGCTGCCTCTGATGGTGTGGCCAGGCTGGTGGAGGAGGCATCCCTGCCACAGTCGGGAGTCGGAGGTCCAGCAGGGGTGGCCACATCTACAACTGCACCCCAGCCGGCGGAGGATGTGCAGGCAGCAGGAGGCAGTGCACGGGCAGAGGCAGAGCAGCAGCAGCAACATGGTGGGAGACATGAAGGCTCGGGGCCTTCGACATCGGAGGGGCAGGCATCGGCCGGAGGGCAGGAGGACCCAGGACAGAGAGTGTCTTCCGTGTGGCAGCGGTTGGGCCACGCCATAGGTGCGGAGCGGCGGCGGGCGGAAGAGGCGCGGCTCACAATGGTCAGGGCGGAGAACTCCATGCGGAGGGCCTGAGGCGGGCCGAGTGCCTCGAGGCAATCCGCAGGGGGTTGGAGGAGGACACGCGTCGTCCCTGTGGACCCTCGGGGCCATGGAACTGGACCGCCTCCGGGACATCGAACAGGAGTTCGATGATGCCCTGTCCCGGGACACCACGGAGTGAGCCGCTGGACTTGCCCGCCGTCTTTGTATATAGTTCTTTAGTTTTAGGTTTCCTTTGTTTCTTATTATGATTTGGAGTCGACGGACACTGCTCCACTTTTTGTATATAGTTGATTTTTAGGTAGGTTTTTTAGTAGGTTTCCTTTGTTCAGTTGGGCTCATGGACCCTTGTTAGTTTTTTACATAGTTCTTTATTGCATAGAGATTTTTTTACTTTTGACTTTGGACGAAATTCTTTTTTATTCTGATTTGCAGTTATTTTTTTTAAATACGGACATGCAGCTTATTTTTTCTCATTCCCATTGTAGTTTGTTTCCTTTCTTTAGCATTCTTTATTTTTTTCAATACAATTTTGTTTTCATACTTCACTGTGTGGTATCATCTCATTGGTTTCATGCATGTCATGTTGGGTGTTTTCCCATTCAATTGCAACCATTGTGTGTGACGGACATGGGTTCATTAGCTTCATGAACATTGGGGGTGTAACATGTAATTTCCATTTCCATGTGGGGGAATGGGTTACTTGGTAGGGCTTTTTGGCTGTGGAGGCTGACCATTACGCACATGATTGGGGATTGTGAGGACCTGGTGGAGGGTGCCCCTGGTGGCTGGGGGGTGGGGGTGGTGGGAGACGTGAGTGGGGGCCTGGTGGAGGGTGCCCCTGCACTGCTGGGGGGTGGGGGTGGTGGGAGACATGAGTGGGGGCCTGGTGGAGGGTGCCCCTGGTGGCTGGGGGGTTGGGGTGGTGGGAGACATGAGTGGGGGCCTGGTGGAGGCTGCCCCTGCACTGCTGGGGGGTGGGGGTGGTGGGAGACATGAGTGGGGGCATGGTGGAGGCTGCCCCTGCACTGCTGGGGGGTGGGGGTGGTGGGAGACATGAGGGGGGGCCTGGTGGGGCTGCCCATGGTGGCAGGGGGGTGGGGGTGGTGGGAGACATGAGTGGGGGCCTGGTGGAGGGTGCCCCTGCACTGCTGGGGGGTGGGGGTGGTGGCAGACATGAGTGGGGGCCTGGTGGGGGCTGCCCATGGTGGCAGGGGGGTGGGGGTGGTGGGAGACATGAGTGGGGGCCTGGTGGAGGCTGCCCATGGTGGCAGGGGGGTGGGGGTGGTGGGAGACCTGGGTGGGGGCCTGGTGGAGGCTGCCCAGGGTGGCAGGGGGGTGGGGGTGGTGGGAAACATGGTTGGGGCCTGGTGGAGGCTGCCCCTGCACTGCTGGGGGGTGGGGGTGGTGGGCTACATGGGTGGGGGCCTGGTGGGGCCTGCCCATGGTGGCAGGGGGTTGGGGGTGGTGGGAGACATGAGTGGGGGCCTGGTGGAGGGTGGCCATGGTGGCAGGGGGGTGGGGGTGGTGGGAGACATGAGTGGGGGCCTGGTGGAGGGTGCCCCTGCACTGCTGGGGGGTGGGGTGGTGGGAGACATGAGTGGGGGCCTGGTGGAGGCTGCCCCTGCACTTCTGGGGGGTGGGGGTGGTGGGAGACATGAGTGGGGGCCTGGTGGAGGGTGCCCCTGCACTGCTGGGGGGTGGGGGTGGTGGGAGACATGGGTGGGGGCCTCTTGGAGGCTCCCCCTGCACTGCTGGGGGGTGGGGGTGGTGGGAGACATGAGTGGGGGCCTGGTGGGGGCTGCCCATGGTGGCAGGGGGGTGGGGGTGGTGGGAGACATGAGTGGGGGCCTGGTGGAGGCTGCCCCTGCACTGCTGGGGGGTGGGGGTGGTGGGAGACATGGGTGGGGGCCTGGTGGAGGCTGCCCCTGCACTGCTGGGGGTGGGGGTGGTGGGAGACATGAGTGGGGGCCTGGTGGAGGGTGCCCCTGGTGGCTGGGGGGTTTGGGTGGTGGGAGACATGAGTGGGGGCCTGGTGGAGGATGCACCTGCACTGCTGGGGGGTGGGGGTGGTGGGAGACATGAGTGGGGGCCTGGTGGAGGGTGCCCCTGCACTGCTGGGGGGTGGGGGTGGTGGGAGACATGGGTGGGGGCCTGGTGGAGGCTGCCCCTGCACTGCTGGGGGGTGGGGGTGGTGGGAGACATGAGTGGGGGCCTGGTGGAGGGTGCCCCTGGTGGCTGGGGGGTTGGGGTGGTGGGAGACATGAGTGGGGGCCTGGTGGAGGGTTCCCCTGCACTGCTGGGGGGTGGGGGTGGTGGGAGACATGGGTGGGGGCCTGGTGGAGGCTGCCCCTGCACTGCTGGGGGGTGGGGGTGGTGGGAGACATGGGTGGGGGCCTGGTGGAGGGTGCCCCTGCACTGCTGGGGGGTGGGGGTGGTGGGAGACATGAGTGGGGGCCTGGTGGAGGGTGCCCCTGCACTGCTGGGGGGTGGGGGTGGTGGGAGACATGAGTGGGGGCCTGGTGGAGGCTGCCCCTGCACTGCTGGGGGGTGGGGGTGGTGGGAGACATGAGTGGGGGCCTGGTGGAGGCTGCCCATGGTGGCAGGGGGGTGGGGGTGGTGGGAGACATGTGTGGGGGCCTGGTGGAGGCTGCCCCTGGTGGCTGGGGGGTTGGGGTGGTGGGAGACATGAGTGGGGGCCTGGTGGAGGCTGCCCCTGCACTGCTGGGGGGTGAGGGTGGTGGGAGACATGAGTGGGGGCCTGGTGGAGGGTGCCCCTGGTGGCTGGGGGGTTGGGGTGGTGGGAGACATGAGTGGGGGCGTGGCGGAGGGTGCCCCTGCACTGCTGGGGGGTGGGGGTGGTGGGAGACATGAGTGGGGGCCTGTTGGAGGCTGCCCCTGCACTGCTGGGGGGTGGGGGTGGTGGGAGACATGAGGGGGGGCCTGGTGGGGCTGCCCATGGTGGCAGGGGGGTGGGGGTGGTGGGAGACATGAGTGGGGGCCTGGTGGAGGCTGCCCATGGTGGCAGGGGGGTGGGGGTGGTGGGAGACATGGGTGGGGGCCTGGTGGAGGCTGCCCAGGGTGGCAGGGGGGGTGGGGGTGGTGGGAAACATGGTTGGGGCCTGGTGGAGGCTGCCCCTGCACTGCTGAGGGGTGGGGGTGGTGGGCTACATGGGTGGGGGCCTGGTGGGGCCTGCCCATGGTGGCAGGGGGTTGGGGGTGGTGGGAGACATGAGTGGGGGCCTGGTGGAGGGTGGCCATGGTGGCAGGGGGGTGGGGGTGGTGGGAGACATGAGTGGGGGCCTGGTGGAGGGTGCCCCTGCACTGCTGGGGGGTGGGGTGGTGGGAGACATGAGTGGGGGCCTGGTGGAGGCTGCCCCTGCACTGCTGGGGGGTGGGTGTGGTGGGAGACATGAGTGGGGGCCTCGTGGAGGGTGCCCCTGCACTGCTGGGGGGTGGGGGTGGTGGGAGACATGGGTGGGGGCCTGTTGGAGGCTCCCCCTGCACTGCTGGGGGGTGGGGGTGGTGGGAGACATGGGTGGGGGCCTGGTGGAGGCTGCCCCTGCACTGCTGGGGGGTGGGGGTGGTGGGAGACATGAGTGGGGGCCTGGTGGAGGGTGCCCCTGGTGGCTGGGGGGTTTGGGCGGTGGGAGACATGAGTGGGGCCTGGTGGAGGATGCCCCTGCACTGCTGGGGGGTGGGGGTGGTGGGAGACATGAGTGGGGGCCTGGTGGAGGGTGCCCCTGCACTGCTGGGGGTTGGGGGTGGTGGGAGACATGGGTGGGGGCCTGGTGGAGGCTGCCGGTGCACTGCTGGGGGGGGGGTGGTGGGAGACATGAGTGGGGGCCTGGTGGAGGATGCCCCTGGTGGCTGGGGGGTTGGGGTGGTGGGAGACATGAGTGGGGGCCTGGTGGAGGGTTCCCCTGCACTGCTGGGGGGTGGGGGTGGTGGGAGACATGGGTGGGGGCCTGGTGGAGGCTGCCCCTGCACTGCTGGGGGGTGGGGGTGGTGGGAGACATGGGTGGGGGCCTGGTGGAGGGTGCCCCTGCACTGCTGGGGGGTGGGGGTGGTGGGAGACATGAGTGGGGGCCTGGTGGAGGGTGCCCCTGCACTGCTGGGGGGTGGGGGTGGTGGGAGACATGAGTGGGGGCCTTGTGGAGGCTGCCCCTGCACTGCTGGGGGGTGGGGGTGGTGGGAGACATGAGTGTGGGCCTGGTGGAGGCTGCCCATGGTGGCAGGGGGGTGGGGGTGGTGGGAGACATGGGTGGGGGCCTGGTGGAGGCTGCCCCTGGTGGCTGGGGGGTTGGGGTGGTGGGAGACATGAGTGGGGGCCTGGTGGAGGCTGCCCCTGCACTGCTGGGGGGTGAGGGTGGTGGGAGACATGAGTGGGGGCCTGGTGGAGGGTGCCCCTGGTGGCTGGGGGGTTGGGGTGGTGGGAGACATGAGTGGGGGCGTGGCGGAGGGTGCCCCTGCACTGCTGGGGGGTGGGGGTGGTGGGAGACATGGGTGGGGGCCTGGTGGAGGCTGCCCCTGCACTGCTGGGGGGTGGGGGTGGTGGGAGACATGGGTGGGGGCCTGATGGAGGGTGCCCCTGCACTGCTGAGGGGTGGGGGTGGTGGGAGACATGAGTGGGGGCCTGGTGGAGGGTGCCCCTGGTGGCTGGGGGGTTGGGGTGGTGGGAGACATGAGTGGGGGCCTGGTGGAGGCTGCCCATGGTGGCAGGGGGGTGGGGGTCGTGGGAGACATGGGTGGGGGCCTGGTGGAGGCTGCCCATGGTGGCAGGGGGGTGGGGGTGGTGGGAGACATGAGTGGGGGCCTGGTGGAGGGTGCCCCTGCACTGCTGGGGGGTGGGGGTGGTGGGAGACATGGGTGGGGGCCTGGTGGGGGCTGCCCATGGTGGCAGGGGGGTTGGGGTGGTGGGAGACATGAGTGGGGGCCTGGTGGAGGGTGCCCCACTGCTGTGGGGTGGGGGTGGTGGGAGACATGAGTGGGGGCCTGGTGGAGGGTGCCCCTGCACTGCTGGGGGGTGGGGGTGGTGGGAGACATGGGTGGGGGCCTGGTGGAGGCTGCATCTGCACTGCTGGGGGTGGGGGTGGTGGGAGACATGAGTGGGGGCCTGGTGGAGGGTGCCCCTGGTGGCTGGGGGGTGGGGGGGTGGGAGACATGGGTGGGGGCCTGGTGGAGGCTGCCCCTGGTGGCTGGGGGGTGGGGGTGGTGGGAGACATGCATTGTTGATCAGTAGTGCAAGGTGACATGTGGGTTGGCTGGGGGGCATGCCCATGGTGGATGGGCTGCCTGCGGGACATGAGCAGGGGTGCAGGGTAGTCCCCCGTGGTGTGGGCTGCCTGCAGGGGCCGTGGAGGTTGTGGAGCGTACACCTGGGAGGACCCACACGGCCAATTCACGTGTAGTACTCCCCAGAACCCCTGAAATACACATTCCCTGCTGAAATCGCATGTGCAACTTCCCGCGCACCCCTGAAATACACGTACCCTGCTCGCACTGGGACAATCGCGTGTGGAACTTCCCGCGCACCCCTGAAATACACGTACCCTGCTCGCACTGGGACTATCGCGTGTGGAACTTCCCGCGCACCCCTGAAATACACGTACCCTGCTCGCACTGGGACAATCGCGTGTGGAACTTCCCGCGCACCCATGGAATACACGTACCCTGCTCGCACTGGCCAATTCGCGTGTGGAACTTCCCGCGCATCCCTGAAATACACATCCCTGCTGAAATCGCGTGTGCAACTTCCCGCGCACCCCTGAAATACACGTACCCTGCTCGCACTGGGACAATCGCGTGTGGAACTTCCCGTGCACCCCTGAAATACACATACCCTGCTCGCACTGGGACTATCGCGTGTGGAACTTCCCGCGCACCCCTGAAATACACGTACCCTGCTCGCACTGGGACAATCGCGTGTGGAACTTCCCGCGCACCCATGGAATACACATACCCTGCTCGCACTGGCCCATTCGCGTGTGGAACTTCCTGCGCACCCCTGAAATGCACGTACCCTGCAGAAATCGCGTGTGGAACTTCCCGCGCACCCCTGAAATACACGTACCCTGCTTGCACGGGGCCAGTCGCTTGTGGAACTTCCCGCGCACCCCTGCAATACACGTTCCCCGCTTGGCGTTTGCTGTTTGCCAGCCCGGTGAACTGGTCCAGGGTTAGCGCAGCCCTTTGCGATGAGTTAGCGATTTTGATGGCTTTTCCTTGCGCGAGGGCGTTCTTGGGGGCGTTACTGGCGCTGCTGCAGGGTCGCTGCGATTCTCTGCGCCATGGCTGGTTTGGAAGCCTAAAATCCATGAATACGCTGTGCGCGGAAATCGGTTTTAGCGCACGTGCCTGACGCAGTCAATCGCACGCGGACACTCTGCGCCAGCCGCTTGCGACACTTTTCTGCGAAATTCTTTGAATTACCCTGTTAGTCTGTCCGTATTGTGCACAAGTAAATTAAACTGTGCTAAGAACAAACGGCTGTCCGTAACTGTTGGTTTTACGTGTGACTCACTTTTAATTAGTTCAGGACCCGAACACTGTCCGTAGAACATCAACACACATGCGCAAAACAATGTCTGTACATTGGGTGTCCTGCGGACGGCTGCTACCTAACGAACATGCTCATGAAATAATCATGTGACCGCGCCCACGCTGATCGCGTGTTCTAAATGCGGACACTGTTCGTGTCCCCGAACACTTTAAAAGTACATTTCCAATTAATCCACAATATTTCTCATTAAAAACTCGACATACCACAAATCCCACATACTAATCCTAACTTTCCACATAGTTTTTGTGACTTTTTGAACTTTTTTTTGGTGTTCGATCTATCTTGCGGATGGCGCGCATGTCCGCGAACCACGCACAAGCACCCCTATAAAAGACCACGCCCTAGAGCTCATTATCATTGTGTTTCTGGCTATTCTACAGAGCACAGAGATTTTTGCTGCAACCTGCAGATTTCCATCTTCAACCTGATGGCTTCTGTGGCTCCACTGCTGCCACCTGGTGCTGTATCTGCCTCAGCACCACCTCCACCTCTCCACCACCACCACCTTCCCAAGGGCCTGAAGAGGGGAACAGGAGTGAGGATACAGAGGAGGAAGAAGAGGATGATGAGAATGAGGTAGAGGAAAACCCTACTACCCGCCCTCGGCGTGATTCTTGGGTGTGGCGGTTGTTTACCGTTCATGGGAATGGTCCTAAGGCTCGTGCGAACCGTGTCACCTGCAATGAGTGCAAAATAGTACTCAGTCATGGGAGGCATGATTCGTATAGCTTTGGGACTACGACCATGAAGCGACACCTGAACTCATTCCACACTGGGGCCATTCGCAAGGTTGTACCTTGCGAAGAGCGTAGTAAGTTGATTGCCTCTACTTCATCCTCTGTTTCTGATCCTGTCACCACAAGAACACCTCTCTGGGACAGCGCCTTCCTCAAGCTGCCTCACAGGCCATATAGAATTCTGATGACCCTTACCTTTCGAGGGTCACAGTTGTATGTATGTACTGTGATACAGTACTCTGCGTGGGGGGAGCGACTTCGCAGTGCTTTTGAGACTATCGTCTCAGAGCACGAGAAGACCTGCTCACTACCCAAATAAAACCCACTCTACATCTTCCTCTCTCAGCTCGCCCTTTCTTATCCCTGTGGTTTGTGTCCCCCCCTTGTGTCCCCCCTCCTTTCCCCTCCTCTATTAGTGTGTTGTGTGTAAAAAACCAAAGAAACTACAAAATAACAAAAATCAAAAAAAAAATGAGCCGCCTTTCACAGTTAAAAAACAGAAGTAAAGATAAATAACGCAGGGCCCTTTCTATTTCTTGAAAGTCTGCGGACAGTTCACGAACATAAAAAAAAATTGGGATGCTACCCTATTGTACTTTCTGGGAGGAAGTGGTGGCTCTGAAAAGAGCCTTTGGGACGTGTTTGTATGTCAAAAATTATAAATACTTAACACCTACTTCGAAATGCATGCTGCATTTCTAAAAAATGTTGCAATGCATTTTGTACATTTCTCAGAAAAAACTGATTGCCAGCATAGGTAAGATGGACACCATCTCTGCGAAAAATGTATGTACTACGAAACATAATATTTTCATTGTGAAAAGAGGACATGCCAAAATCCCATACCTTCTGTATTTTTTTCAACAGACCCTAAAGCATGCCTACCAAAAAGCAACTCCGTAGAAAGGAACGCAGAAGTAGAGCAAATGAAAAGAAAAGTCTCCAACATAAACATCCATCTACAGCAGAATTTGTAAAAAAAGTTGAAACACAACAGCTAATACAGTCATGTAGTGAAACAGAAGAAGTTTCTAGTACAAAAACTTTGCCTCCTCTATCAAAAAGTAAAACAACCCAAAAACAATTAACAGAAAATCAACTATCACTACAAATAAAACTTCTTCTATACATCTTGATATAGTACAAAGTAAGCATACCAAGAAAAGTATTTTAACCAAAATTTTCCATCACAAAGTCCTTCAAAATCTTATAAAAACAGGAGAGAAACCAGGTTCAACACTTCAAACCTATCGTAGGAAAGTAATCTTAGAAGCGTTGATAGACAGTGCACTTCTTCTCAAAAGAAAGTTCTTTATTTTATTGTTAAACAGAATGAAACCACTAACAAACCTAATAACTAAATTACAAAAAATACTTCTCAATAAACGAAATGTCAACAGAAATAACTTCTTAAATATCTGTGGAGGTGAATGGAGTCACACTACAAGCACAGAACCATACTTTAATGAAGAAGCCTACAAACAAAAGCAAACAAATACAATTGCCATACATAGAAGTGGTCGAGGTTATGAAAGAGTTAATAATACCATAATGGAACAAGAAGTACCCCTTACAAAAATATGCCCTGAAAACGTAGATTTATCCCTCCATTCAACTGAATCAGAACATCTAGGGGTCGATTCATGGAGCAAACGTGCGCCGAAAATCCAAGCGCAAGCAGGCGCAAGGTGGCGCAAGTGTGAGAAACCCAGCGCACGCGCACGCGTGCGATTCAAGGAAGACGCTGCCCGTGTTTCCCGCTGTCCATGCGCCAAATCCTTGCATAGCGCACGCGGGCACACACTCCACCAAACAGCGTGCGTTACGCATACAGCAAAAGTGCACACAACCAAAGTGGGTGGAACAGTGGGCGTAACACGCGGAATGGGGAATAACGCGTGAAAAAGAAGGCGTAACTGGTGAAGTACTGCAGGGAACTACACGGAACACCCACACGCACGCGAAGAACCCGTATTCATGGATTCAAATACGGGAAACCCGTGCACGGCAAAAGACGCCCACAGGCATCAACGCGTCCGCCACACGAAGGCAGGCGGAAGCGTCCCCGCGCAGAGTATAAAAGTGCACGCAAACAACAAACACGTATATACAGCTACGATGAATGCCCCATTTGTCGCAGCACTGATCGTGGGACACCGCGGGAGGAGGAGAATAGCCAGAGCACGCATTTTTGCACCACGGACAAGCCTTTTTGGGATGCCCGACGACCAGGTCTACGGCAGGTATAGGTTTCCACCCCATATCATCCTAGACCTGGTCATGGAGTGGGAAGATGACCTTACATCCCCCACCATTTGCTCCCAAGCTTTGAGCCCCTTGGAGAAGGAGCTCAATGTCCTGCATTTCTTGGCCACTGGGTCATTTCAGCAGACTACTGCCGTAGTGGGGGGGGTCTCACAGGCCACACAGTCACGCTGCCTATACCAGGTACTGGCAATCATGACAGCGCGCCCCTCAGTCCGCAGGCACATATACATGCCCAGAACACCCGCAGGAAGGCAGGCCGTTGTCCTGGATTTTTACAGGGTGGCACACTTCCCAAAGTGCTTGGTGCCATAGATTGCACCCATGTGGCCACCTAGGGCCACTGAGCACATCTACCGAAACCGCAAACACTGGCATTCCATCAATGTACAGGTGGTATGCGATGCAAAGGGAATCATCACCTCTGTCTATGCAAACTACCCTGGCTCCACCCATGACAGTTTCATATACAGAATGTCCGCCCTGAGCCGGGCACTGGAAGCTGGGCAGCATGGCAACACATGGCTCCTAGGTGAGTACAAATTCCCTTGCACATGATTGCATGTCACACACACATACACAAATACACAAACCCCAATAATCACAACCATTTACACCTTCCCAGGGGACAGTGCCTACCCTCTGAGCAACCACGTGATGACGCCAATCCGGAACCCCACCACACCACCCCAGGTAAGATACAACGCCGCGCATATTGCAACCAGGGCCATAGTGGAGCGCACATTCGGAGTGCTCAAGTCACGTTTCTGCTCCCTTGACCGCTCTGGCGGGCAGCTACTCTATGCACCCCCAGTAGTGTGCAGGATCATTGTGGCAGCATGTGTCCTGCACAATGTTGCAACACGGCAGGGCGTACCGGTGGACATGGTGGTGCCCCCACATCCCCAACCAAAGGCACAGGCGCTGCCCATGGGAGGGGACAGGGCACGTGGCGAGGAAGCCCGGACCCAGCTTGTGGCCACATTTTTCACCTAAACTCCCACCCCTGCGGAGTGCACACAGGCCTGGCACATACCAAGTGACAATCGACGATGACAAAGAGACAGTCAACTGTCACAACCTTACCACCCTAAGATTGTGGCCATGGAAGTGCCACATTGTCTGCATCCCTAGCTACTTAAACACAAGCTATCCTGTGTGACCAAAAGGCACACATATGACATATGACATGACATGATATGGCATTTGTAACGTGCCTATACACAAGTGTTTCAAGGTGCAACGAGGCAGGGAGGGGGGAACAAGGGAAGACAGACAACGATCCTACTAGGCCAGGTGTCATTTAGATTGTGCAAGTGCAGGGGTAAGGTGAAGGGAAAAGTGCAAGGGGAAGGGGAGGGGGGAGTGCAGTACAGGGTAAGTAGAATAAAAAATAAATAAATAGGCCAGCTGGTGGCAACTGAAAAGGTAAGTGCAGAAAAGTGCTGGGAAGGGGGGCTGTAGGGATAGAGAGACAGTCCCGCAGTGCAGGGGTTGCCAGGGAGGCAGTGCAAGTGGAGAGTGGCTGGGCCAGGGTCCGAGGTTGGTGAGAGTGGCCTAGTTGCAGATTCAGTGCAGTTTCAGTGAAGAATTTAGCAAGGGAGATGGAGAGAGAAAGCAGAAGCAAAGAGGAAGGTGTTGAGGTGCTTCCGGAACCGGAGATGGTTCTCCTCAAGTTTCAGGGAGGCAGGAAGGCTGTTCCAGAGGGAGGCCCCTGCCGCGGAGAGAGATCTACCCCCAGCTCGTTGCTTCGAGAAGCGGCTGACCCTGACATGCAAGATGTGAATCACACACACCTGCAAAACAGGCCATGACCATCACTGTTATGTCACTCAAACCCTCCCAAACCACAACATGACATGGCAAGCAATAGCCATACACCAACACAGTACCAATAAGGTACACATTGCCATGTTAAAAATGTACATTGGCATCAGACAATGATGCCTGACATGGAATCAGATGAAATGACTGACCAACAACCTCCCACCCAAAATAAGTCATTCCCAAATGCATTACAAAAGTTGTAGCCGTAACATAACAATGAATGCCTGTCTACATGCACATTGTGCATTGCAAAATCAACACTGAAGCTTCTGTGTGCTGTGTCCAACTCGTGCAACACACTGCTCAGCGCACAGCACAGTGAACAGCTAGTGTGTGTGATGCACACCCTGAGCATCACATCTAAGTGACAAACCACATCAAAAAGCAAATTAGGCATGTACAGGATCCATAATTGGTCACAGAGCATGTGCTGCAGGGACTCAGTGGTCACCAGAAGGCAAACAGAGTGTACACGTGGATATAGAAGGGTGGTTGTACATGTAGTGCATCATAGTGCGAGTGTGTGGTTCAGTGAGGACATGCACTCAACATATGCATGTGCAATCAAGTGACCATCAGTGTCCTCTACACATCACATGTGAACATTCACCATGTGTACACCCCAGCATGTCAAACCACAACTATCCCCTCACACCTGAAAGGTAAACACAACACATGAACAGGCATTGATCAGCAGAACACATCATGTACATAGGATACCACAATTACAATGTCAGTGTTCCCATCACACTGCAGGGCAAGGCAACTATCAACAACAAAACACCCCCCCCTCCCTCACAAATCACCATGACCCACTGAACAACTGCACCTGGGTCATGGAGCATTCAACCCTCAATTTCACCTGGCCACAGGATCACCCTTCCCCTTCGTCACCATCTCCCACCTTGTGTGTAAAAAGGTGCCTACACCCTCAGAGTCCACCTTCATTTGCAAAAACACAAAATCCAAGGCAGAAAAACGAACCAGAACAGCCTCCAGTAGATGACTTGAAGTAGCAGTACCTCACAAAGGCCAAGTACTACCACAATGATGTAACAACCAAGGTAGCACAGTAAAACAATGTCACAACAGGATGAGAACCATGTGTGGTACATGACATAGAATGATGCAGCACAAACGGATGTGTACTGTCACTGCTCCCGTGTACAGGCGCAGGAGTGGCACGAACCAACCACCTCCACCGTGGCCCGGGTGCCTGCAAGGTCAAACTCACACAGGCCTCTGAGACCCTGGTGCTGAAGGAGGGTCAGGGATATGCAGTCGGGACAGGCGTTGGCACACTGGAAAACTGGAATGAGTGGCAGGAGAGGGGAGGAGGAATGACACGTGAAAGTAGGGAATGCACGAAAATGTACTACCTGCATGAACACATACACAATCCGAACAAACTTGTACATCATTGTCAGGGCCTTCCGGACTCCAGGCTTAGGAGTGGCACGAACCAACCACCCCATCTAGGGGTTCGGCACCTGCAAGCTTGGGGCTTACACAGGCATCCGCAACCCCAGCGGGGAAAGAGGGTTAGGGAACGTTGGTTGGATAGGTACGGGAAGCAGGAACACCGGGTAGAGGGTACAGGGTTTAGAATTGGATAGGACTCCAGGTGATTAGGGGGAAAAAAACATACCAAATTGAATTACACATTCATCCATGCATTAGTGCACCCCCCAGCAAGCCTATGCAGAGCAGTTTGAAAGAAAAACAACAAGACACTTAGCTCTGGTTTTGAGTGCTGGCCTCCTGCCTGCGCACTCTCAGGTCTGGTTACAGGAGCACTTCAATGCTGCAAAGAGAGCCACAGTTAATAATCTGTGCGTGCCCATAACACAAAAACACACCACCAAATATGCCCCATAGCAACAAACTACTCTACAAACAGACAATCTGGTGTATATGCTTCGTACCCATATGTAACATTACCCCTGTGATGGGTCATACACAGTCAATGCAGTAAGTCAGCCGCTGGTGGGTGCGTGGCAAATGGAACACCAATGTGTCACAATTCACACAACGTGCAATGTTCCCTGGGTAAGCAGACAGACCCATATAGCAAGGCATGACTTCAGAACAAGTCGTGTTCCACCATGACCGAAACAAAGTAGGCAGTGCATGTTTCAAAATGTACATGGAAATGAAATGCACTGCACCTGAATATGTCCCTTGCTGTATGTCCCTGTGAGCTGCTCTTTTCCATGTCTCGGAAGGCTACATGGGTGATACAAGTGCCTCAACTGACCTTGGTGTACCGGAGGGTATGTGCCACTGCCCCTGCAGGTGCCCCAGACAACCTTACAATCAACAGCCATCAGCCCACCAACACATCTACTACACAATGCATAGCAATGAATGTACACATTAATCAGCAAAAGCCGAACAGTGGTCAATAAAACCGTAAACATCCTCACTAGGGGTGTTAACACAAGTTACACAGCACCAGACATGCCACAGATATGACAGTCCAAAGCCCTTGTGTAATAGGCTGTCACACCGAACCATCCTTGCGAGCCCATGGATAAGGGAGGCAGGAGAGGCATATGTGAGTCAAGGACCCCAAGCAGCAAACACATAAACAAGACAAGCCTGAAGGGCCCAGCTGGAACAGACAGTGGATGCTTTCAAAAGCCACAAAGCACCGCACGTGAAAGCACAATAGACAAGCAATTTTAAACTATGTTAACTAATTACACTAACTATGAAAAACCTACATTACCTAATTAAACTAACAAACAGAAACTTATCTAACTAAACTAAAAGAAAAATCAAACATGGCCACATACGACCCGGGGGGGAGGGGAGGCACCCAGGAGGGGGGAGGTACAGGGTGCTGCTCAACACCCACATGATAATGCCGGGCCAAAAAAAAACCCTCCATGGGCTCAACGCCGGCACAGCCCGACCTATGTGGGAGATAGATTGTTGTCCGAGTCTGGCTCATCCTGGAAAGGAGGATGTTGCACAGTAGCCTGGCCACGCCTAGCCGCAGCTTGCCCCTTGACGGCAGCAAGTCTGCCGGACAGGTGAGCCTAATTCTGTGTGGCGATGTGACGTAGGTCTGCATGCAGAACCTCACGTGATACACGTGCTTCCTCTTGCAAGGTAACACGTGTAACACGGAGTTCCTCCTGCAAGGCCTGGCTGGACAACCGCTGCACCTCTCGGCAAGCCTGTAGCTCAGCCGAGATGGTATGCTCAAGCTGTGCAAACCTCTCCTCTGCCTGCTGCTTCTGGGACATCATAAGGACACCCAGAGTGGATTTGAGGGAAGCATACTCCTCCCTCAGGGCATCCATGTGCGCCTCTGCATGAGCAGAAATTTCTTTACGCAGAGACGACATTTCAGCCTGGCGTGCCCTGTCTGAGGCCGCCATGCCCAGCCTGAGCGAGCGGGCCGTGGACCGTGCCGCCTGCTGCTAGAGGAGCACCTGCCTAGCAGGGGGGAGCACAGATCGGCCCACACGCTCCATGCTCTCAGCGATGTTCTCCATTGCTGCCCCCTGGCGTTCTGAATTGGCAGTCATGTCTTGCTCCCACTCAGTATACTGCGGTTGCACGCAGCGACCACGTTGCTGGGCTTGATCCCTGCGGGACCCAAGGAATGGGTGTCGTCGCTGTGTTGGCACCGCCCGCGGCTGCACGACTACATGCCGCCGTCGACGTGATGTCCCAGGCACATCAGTGACTGGTGTGGAGAGTGACCCTGCGTCCCGATCCACCACGGGCGGAGAAACCAAGACAGTCTGTTCCCTCAGTGCAGGTGTTGCGGACAAAGGAGTGTCCACATCAGAATCACTCACCCCTGACACATGGACTTGATGCTCATCCAACTCGACATGGACGTCAGATTCGTCATCAGGGCTGGACTCATAGGCAGCCAGAGACAAGATGGACTGTAGCACTTGGGGGTTTTCGTGGCCTACCACCCCACAACCCCCACTTGTGCCGGGATGATGTAGTGGTGACAACCCTGTGTCTGGCATGACAACACCATCCTCCGCCTCCATTGCGTCATCACCTGAAAAATAGAGAGAAAAAAGGTCACTACACATGTCAGAAGCACACAACACACACTCACCGACATCAAACACATCAGGCAGACATGTGACACACAACATAGAACCTGGCATGCATGCTGGCTCAACTTTTAATTGCTTCTGTGATCTGACCTGTTGAAAGATGGCAGTTTGCATGGAAGTGGGTCTATGCAGTGCAGAAAATGTGTATGTCACTCACTACCTACATGTACAAGGACTCCATGGTGTGTGTCAGGAAATGTGAAGGCAGTGCAAGGTCAAATTCAGGCATCACGTGCACTGTGCATTCAATGGGTAGCATATCTACAAGCAAAGCACCCCTCCACAAGTACAAAAGCAGGGATGCCTAGCATGGTATCAAAAGGCTGACCATAGACCTGTGTATTGACAGGCAGTGTTGACTGGCATCAACAGCTTAATGTGATTCAAGTGACAACACTGCAAATGACGATGGGACAGTAAGCAGGACACATGATGAAAACTCATGAGGCCGCCCACGTGTGAAGAAGACACTACAACAGTCGGACAGAGTCATTGGCCATTAAACAGGCTGAGGCCTGTGACCCACACAGATTGTCAGACCCTAAACATGTGTGCAACGCAGTACTGAGCCACAGTTGACATGGGAAGGCTGATGAGATGCCAGGCAATGTATGTCACCCAGGACTTGTATTACAGTGATCATCCGGTCAAGGACACATAGGGGCATGCGTGCAATGCACATGGAGCATGAATGGGCACTCATGTTCCTGCGGGACATCTGACCTATGCACAGTACAAGTGAGATACCCTGCATCAAGTACTAAGGCTGTACCACACAGCATATGTCTGGCAGATAGTACGCTGGAAGTTAGCATGTACACAGGAGGCATGAACAGGAAAGTACACAATGGCAAGATTGAAGCAGACCAGTGCAAATGTGGAACTGGGGTGCAGAGTGGCGGAGGAGGGGCAAGGGAGCATGCCTACATGGAGTACCCGAATGCAGGCAGAGGACACATGCACGTCAGTCATGCAATAACATTGTGCCTGGGCTGAGAGGAAGGTCACCCCACGCCACATGCAGAAGGGCCAGTGAGCTGGAACATGGACCGGAGGGGTATACTTGTAACCAGCATGTTAGTAGGGTGCAATAGTGGTGATGCGGACAGTCCCCGTCTGCTCCACATGTCCAGCATCCAGCAGAGCAGACATGCATCACGGAAGCATTGCATTACTTACACATCAGAACCATGTACACGTCACATGTAGTGGCAATCATGCACAACACATCCCACAAGTAAAACGCACACGTCCTCAACAAACACGCATCAACACTCACTTGACTGGGCATCAAAGTCCAGCATCTCTCCCACTCCTTCGACCAATTCAGGTGGTATGAACTCCGCAACGAGAGACTCATGCGGAGTGAGCTCTTCCTCCTCTGGTGCAGGCCCACCGCCAGTCACCAGAGTCAACTTGTAATTTGAGGCACGCTTAGCCTTAGCGCTGCGTTTGAGGTCATTCCAACGCTTTTTGCACTCTTGCACCATGCGCACCTCATGGCCGAATGAACTGACATGTTCCGCAACATGCTTCAAGTGGGTGTCACGGTGGGCAGCCGTAGTCTGACTATTGGCACCCACTACCATGTCATGGCTGTGGCCCCGCACGTAGTCCACGAGGAAGTCCAGTTCCTGCTTGAAGAAAGGCTTCTTCCTCGATGTGCAGGAGGTCGTGGCTGTGTGTGGGGTCCCAACCTGTGCTGCAGGTGCAACCTTCCTCCTCTTGGACTGTGGCGCAGACCCTGGCTGGCTAATGCCGCCCTGACCAGTATGGCCAGTGGGTTCGGTGCATTGAGCCAAGGGAGTGGCAGGTGGAGGGACGACCAAAGGCCTGACTTGTGTCAGTGGCATCTGGGTGCCCTCTAATGGACCCTGCGCAGCAACATCCGCTGTGGCAGGGTCATTGACCACAACGGTCCTGGTTGTCAGACTCAAAACCGGGGAGTTGTTGAGTGCATCTGCCCCTGCACTTGCCAACACCCGGCTGTTCGGGGCAGCAGATGACATAACTGCCCCAGGGACAGGTGTCTTGGTCAGAGCAACCCTGCATGCCCCTATGGTTTCCCTCCTGGCCTGTTGGAAATCTACCAAGGGCTCCTCAAGTGCCAACGCAGCCTGCGCTGGCAGACCCTGAGCCTGGGTGGCGGTGTCCACAGCTGCACCTGCAGCTACCACTACCCTTGGGCCCGTGGCAGTCGATGGAACGGACTGCCGGGTCACACGGGCGCCAGTGCCAGATACAGAAGCTGCATCCCCGGAACCACAGGGGGTGGTGGCATGACTGCACCAACACATGGCACAACATTGTGCTGAAGTGGCGCACCCCTGCCTCTTCCCCCTCTGTGGCCGCCCTGGACACCCTGGAGTCCCCCTACTCCCTGGTCACCACGGCCATGTCCCCGACCACGCCCACCACAAGGAGTACGCCCAGCTGAGGCGCCCCTCACCTTTGGTGTCCTCCCAACCATGGCACAGATGTAGTAGTGCGGTCACAGATGGAGTAGTGCCAATGGGAGGTGTACACCACAATTGACCTGGGCAATTGGGGCTAAGGGGTGGGAAGCAAAATGTTAACAGCCCCTCTGCACCTGCAAGGCTGTATGTGACCCCGGTGATGTAGTGATGGGTCACGCAACGCTCAGGCACCCCAAAACTGCAGTAAAACCGTGCACGCAACGCTGCAGCCTACGTGTGTGGAATCAATCTCCCGCAGTACGTGGTGGCAGCCAGTAACACGAATAACGCGTATGCGTGGGACACGCAGGCTACTATGACCTCGAAAATGGGTGCGATACACAGGGGCACCCGCAGTGGGAAAAATAGCGTGTGCGACTCACCGTCTGACTAGCGCGATGCATAAAAACACGTGTAGCCAATACCCCCGCCAAAAGAAGAGATACGTCCTTGATAGCTGTGAAGTTGTGATGGCGCGCGAAACAACAGGAATCAGCAACACACGTCGGTCTCCACGAAAGGCACGTACCGCGAACTGCTGCCCCCGCTCACCTTTAACCCGTGCTGAGGGAAACGCTTGCGCGTCTCACGTCCCTTACGCGCATGGGCCCTTTCCTTGGATTACATGCATTCCCACGCGGACGTGCAGTTTTTCACGCGCGCTGAAACGCCTGTGCATGCCCGCGCGCAGAGGCGCTTACGCTTGAAGGGCCTTTGGTCCAATGAAATCGCGGATGCGTGCAGACGCGCTTACGCGCTAAGGGCCTTTCCTCGAATTACATGCTGACGTGCAATTTTTTCACGTGCCAAATCACTCTGTATCAAGCTGGCCACGCGAAACACACGGAAGACCACGCTCCTGCCCAAAAGGCTGAATCACTGCCACCCAGAGCCCCGAGCACGCTCCCACCTGCCATCTGCTGCTGCCTGACTGCCTGCTGCCCTCTTGCCCTGCCATTTGGTGCCTGCACATCAGCCATCTGCAGGGTTCCAGTTGCTGTGTCCACCCCTGCTGGAACAGAAGACTCCCGACTGGGATACCATCGCTCCACAGCCCAGCCCCAGGACCCAGTTGCCCACCCACGCCTGCCTCGGGGGTCGCCATGTCGGGGCAAACACCATCTGAGACCATTGGCGACCCCCAGCCAGAGGGGCAGAGGGCCACCAGCTTCAGTCAGAAGGAAGTTGGTGTCCTGGTGGAGCTTGTCCTGGGGCATTATGATGCCCTCTTCGGATCATCACGCGCCGACAAGGAAGGACGGGACAGGATCTGGGACGACTTTGTGGTTGCCATCATCGCAGAGGGGGTGGCAACCCGCAACATCAAGCAAGTCAAGAAGCGCTGGGAGGACTTGCGGTCCTCGTGGAGGGGGGCCGGGGCAGCATGAGTACCATCCAGCTGAGGGTCCTGGAACGTGTATGCTCAGTGCTCCATGCCCAGATCCTTGAGAGGCAGACCCGTCTGGAGTCAAGCGGTAAGTGGCCAAGCATTGCTGTGTGAGACAGGGCATGTTGCAGTGTGCTGGTTGTCTGATACTTGCCTGTATGTGTGACATAGGCCATGTACACGTGTGTGTGCAGGGACATCATGGTCATGCATGTGAGACCAGTAATGTGTGAAGCACACGGTTGGTGTATGTGTTTAAATGCAACATGGGGAGCCTTATGCGGAATGGACACATGAGAGCATGCCAGTCTCTGTTAATGGACATGGGTGGGGGTGAGGGATGGGTGCTGATGCCATGTACATGTATGGTGTCCATTTCTGTGTGTCTGACCTGCGTGTCTGTGACTTGTGAATGCCATGGATGCATGACACATGCCTGTGACAATGTTCAGAATCACTGATTCAGCCTAGTTATCCTTGCCTCCACTGTGTCTGTGGTGTACGAGTCCAGATGGATGAAAGTACGGTGGAGTGTGTGCATGTGATAGGCATGACCCATGATGCATGTGAGTTCGAAAACAACATGTATGTTTCAAGAGTCCCTTGGACATGTTTGCTAATGTCCATAGCATGCGCCATGCCTGTTACTGGGGGGTCGGGGTGTAAGGGGACATGAGTTGGTGATCAGTAGTGCAAGGAGACATGTGCCTTTGCTGGGGAGCATGCCCATGTTGGGTGGGCTGACTGCGGGACATGACCAGGGATGCAGGGTAGTCCCCTGTGGTGTGGGCTGCCTGCAGGGGCCGTGGAGGGTGTACAGGGAACACCTGGGAGGACCCACACTGCCAAATCACATGTAGGACTCCCCGGCACCCCCGAAATACACGACCCTGCTGAAATCGCGTGTGTAACTTCCCGCGCACCCCCGAAATACACGTACCCTTCTGAAATCGCGTGTGAAACTTCCTGCGCACCCCAGTAATACACGTACCATGCTGAAATCGCGTGTGAAACTTCCTGCACACCCCAGTAATACACGTACCCCGCTCGCACAGGGCCAATCGCGTTTGAAACTTCCCGCGCACCCCAGTAATACACGTACCCTGCTGAAATCGCGTGTGAAACTTCCCGCGCACCCCAGTGATACACGTACCCCGCTCGCACAGGGCCAATCGCGTGTGAAACTTCTCGCGCACCCCAGTAATACACGTACCCTGCTGAAATCACGTGTGAAACTTCCCGCGCACCCCAGTGATACACATACCCCGCTCACACAGGGCCAATCGCGTGTGAAACTTCCCGCGCACCCCAGTAATACACGTACCCTGCTGAAATCGCGTGTGAAACTTCCCGCGCACCCCAGTGACACACATAATCCGCTCGCACAGGGCCAATCGCGTGTGAAACTTCCCGCGCACCCTAGTAATACACGTACCCTGCTGAAATTGCGTGTGAAACTTCCCGCGCACCCAAGTAATACAGGTACCCCTCTCGCACAGGGCCAATCGCGTGTGAAACTTCCCGCGATCCCCAGTAATACACGTACCCTGCTGAAATGCGTGTGAAACTTCCCGCGCACCCCAGTGATACACGTACCCCGCTCGCACAGGGCCAATCGCGTGTGAAACTTCCCATGCACCCCAGTAATACACGTACCCTGCTGAAATCAAGTGTGAAACTTCCCGCGCACCCCAGTAATACACGTACCCCCCTTGCACAGGGCCAATCGCATGTGACACTTCCCGCGCACCCCAGTAATACACGTACCCTGCTGAAATCGTGTGTGGAACTTCCCGCGCACCCCAGTAATACATGTACCACGCTCGCACAGGGCCAATCGCGTGTGAAACTACCCACACACCCCAGTAATACACGTACCCTGCTGAAATCGTGTGTGAAACTTCCCGCGCACCCCAGTGATACACATACCCCGCTCGCACAGGGTCAATCGCGTGTGACACTTCCCGCGCACCCCAGTAATACACATACCCTGCTGAAATCGCGTGAAACTTCCAGCGCACCCCATTAATACACATACCCGGCTCGCACAGGGCCAGTTGCGTGTGAAACTTCCCGCGATCCCCAGTGATACACGTTCACTGCTTGCCTTGCTGGTTCAGGGTTAGTGCAGCCCTTTGCGCTGGATTGGGGATTTTGATGGCTTTTCCCTGCGCGATGGGCGTTCTTGGGGGCGTAACTGGCGCTGCTGCAGGGTCGCTGCGCCACTGTGCGCCACGGCTGGTTTTGGTAGGTGGAATCCATGAATACGCTGTGCGTGGAAATGGATTTTAGCGTACGCGGCTGGCGCAGGGATTCGCACGCGCACACTGCGCCAGCCGCGTGTGCCACTTGTGCGCTAAATTCTATGAATTACCCCCCTAGTGTACAAATGGCCATGCACGTCAATGTGTAACATTCCCAAAAAAATGTTCAAGTCTTTACGCCAATTCCTCAATTAATATGTGAAAAGCAAAGACAAAATCAAAATTAAACTACTGCAAAATATGGATGCTTGTCCAGTACGCAAGTACACAGGACTACAAGGACATTCATTGGCCTGCATTACAGGACCTACTTGCAAAACACCCTTCCATGATATCAAAAGGATATCAACACATCATGCAAGTATAAGAAATCTAGTTTATAAACTGTACTATGCTAAAAGTCCTGCTGTAGCACTAGCCAATTTAAATAACATTCTTCTACATGGTACAGCAAAAGACCTACTAGAAGAATTCGACAATATCCAGACTAAATATTTTGGAAGTGAAACCCACTTACAAGATGAATTAGCTGTAAAACAACTTCGAAACAAATCTGCACATGGCAACCTTTCACTACACACATACAATAAAGAAATACTAAAATTTGAAAGTACTTCAGCTGAAGTACCAAATCACGTGTGTGTATGTTGCCGCAGAACTTTTTATAAAAGTAACACAAAAACTGTAGACCTATCATAAAAAATAGAAGATAATGAAGTATCTAAATGGTTTGAATTAGCTCTCTACCTTATAGCAGAAAACAAATACGAAATAACTGACCCCATAATACTTTGCAGTTACTGCACTACAAAACTTGACAACAACCAAACTCCTTCACGTGCTATCACAAATAACTTGGAATTATATCCACTACCAAAACCCCTTCAACAACTTAATTTATATGAGAGCATCATAATTCAAACAGTGCACCCATTTCAAGCAATAATACGCCTTCAACCAAAAACTGCAAAATTACCTCCCTATGAATTAGTAAAAGGTATTTGTGGAAAAGTAGTGTATTTACCATTAGATCTAAAAGAAAATGTGCACACTCTAGGAGTGCAACGTCCAATGCAGCAATCTTTAATTATCTTGGTAAATGGAGTACCTACAAAAGACAAAAAAAAATGGCAACAACTGGTAGATTTACATAAAGTTAGAGAAGCCCTGCAATATCTTAAATAGAATAATGAATATTACAAAGAAATTAATATTGAAGAAAACTTGAAAGATACAACTGAAATAATTCAAGAGACACAAGAAGCTGGTCAATTTGAGCTCCTAGATCCTGCAACAATATCAAACTCTATAGACCATTATACAATTCATCCATTGCACTCTAATGACACCATAGAAGATGCACTGGAAAGGTACCAAATGCGTCAAACAAAAGGATCACCAATCAGCATATGGGAAAAAAGTATAGAAGCACGTGCTTTTCCTCTACTCTTTCCTACTGGCAAAGGAGGAAGATACGATGATAGACCTATTCAAATATCAGCAACAGAATATCGCTCATTACGAATGTATTCTGAAGATCCCAGATTTCGACAAAATGTGGAATACATATTCCACCTACTCTTTGAAAGTGAACTAGCAACTTTATGTTACGGAGTTGCACACATATATTGAAATCAGGATCACACTTTCAAAATATGACAGCTACACAATTATTACAAAAATTTCAACAAAAAGATGAGGTTTTACAAGCAAATCTTACAAATCTATCAGCAAATATGCGTGGTAGTAAAGAGTACTGGTTTCAACGTCATGGAGATGTACATTGTATGATCAGAAACCTTGGCCCACCCGCTTGGTTTGTTACATTAAGTTGTGCAGAATATGCATGGGAAGATTTACATGCTTTCCCACGCATATCAAACAAAAACAAAACAAACATAGATATACTAACACCTGGAGAACTTTGTTCACAGTATCCTGTTAATGTTTCAAGATATTTTCACCATTGCTTCATTGCTATGCTACATTTTATTTGTAACAAAACTGTTCCTCCCCTTGGAGAAGTGCAACACTTCTTTTGGAGAAAAGAATACCAAGCCAGAGGAGCACCACATGTCCACATGCTTTTATGAATTAAAGATGCTCCTAAATTTGGTCAAGACAGTGATGCCACTGTTTTACAGTTTATTGAAAAATATGTCACTTGTGAAATTCCATCAGAATCCGCAAATAGTGATCATCATGCAAAACATTTACAATTCCAAAGACACAAATGTGGCAAATATTGTCGTCGCAAATACAAAAACAAAGGGAAATACTACACCAAATGCCGATTTGGTTTCCCTAGACCAGTTACAAATACAGATCAAGTGAACAACCTCATGTCTTCAGTTAGACATAGGGCCTCATTACACAGTCGGCGGTAAGGGTTAACGGTCACTGTTAATGGTACCGGTGACTGTTAACACTTACCGCCTTACTACGAGGTCCCTTTGCGGGTTGGAGACTTTAACGCCTGCTTTTTGCAATTTGCGGTGCCGTAATTAGCACCTTCCCCATTCCCATTATGCCCTATGGGGCAAAAATGGGAATGGGGAAGGGCAATGGGGGAAGGGGGAATTACCGCCCCACCAACCTTGGAATAGGGTGGAAATTCCCCTTTCCACCAAGGCGGTGCCGGTATTTTACCGGCATGGACCAAGCTGCTAATAGCACCTTGGTCCAACGCCGTCCGTGTAATGAGGCCCATAGTGTTAAAGGTAAGTCACCTAAAAATACATATTGCATAAAAAGAAAAGAAGAAGAAAAATATATCAATGATTACAATGCAATCATTGCCCACTTATGGAATGCAAACATAGACGTGCAGTACATTGCAGACAATTCTACTGCAGTTGCACGATATGTCACAGCATACTTAACCAAATAAGAAAAAACAGAGCTCCAAGACCTCTGGAATGACCTGCCATCAGATAAAACAGTGTCTCAGAAATTATACAGCTTGGGCATAAAAATGCTATCCCATAGAGAATGTAGATCCTATGAAGCAGCTGGTCGATTAACTGGTACTGCATTGTATGGTAAATCTGCAAATATAGTATGGCTAAGTCTTGGTCCAGCTAAATCTAAAAAAAGGAGTTCTAAAATCATACGAAGATATAGAAACAATAGCTAAACAAGTTCCCAAAAGCCAAGACATTTTAAAAAACAATTTATTGGACACATAATACCCAAACAGGAGTACCACTTTGGAAACCATGAGCCTATACCACATAGCACAAAACTACACATACAAAAATAATATAAAACCTGATGAACAAAACCGTAAATACAAATTGACAAACTTTGAAGGCAGCTTAGTAAAACTCACCAAACCACATTTAATTAATCATATCAAATTGTCATTAAAGACACCTCAACATAAAGAAGTATATTACATGTCCCTGCTACAACTCTTTAAACCATGGAGGAAAGAAGAAGAAATACTAGATAACTATGACTCATATGAAGACGCTTTCAAAGCAAATGAAAGCAGTATAACTGATGTAAACTTTGCACAGTACAAAACAATGTTGCACAATGAACAGCAACACGAAGAAGAACTCCAGGCCCAACTAGATAAGGACACTCCTGACAGTAGTCAACCTTCTATCACAGGAAGCCAAGAACCACTGGGAGACCCACTAATAACAAATGAGGCAGAATTAGCTATGATAGAAGTAGAAAACAGCATGTGTCAGTATGAAGGACTTAACTATACAACAATCAAAGCTAAACAACGTAGCATTTTTCAAGAAGTAACAAAAGAAATTGCACATGGTGTACAACATGAAAACAAAGAATGCACCTGTCAAAATTACAAACCTATACTATTGTATGTCAGTGGTGAAGCTGGTTCTGGCAAAACATTCCTAATCAAAATCATCAGTAAGTTCCTTCAACAATTGACAAACAACAAACTGTCAGCTGTAGTATCAGAGTTAGTATACTTTCTAAAGAAGCAGAAGCAATATTGAAAATGTGATTGTACAATGTAATAAGTCTTTATAAAATACTAATACTAACATGCTATTTTATTTTATCACAGAAATGAACAAGAAAAACCTGGACTCCCGTTACTAAACCAAATAGTAAGTATAACATGATAAATACAACCATTGCAGCATATCACACCCATACTGGCTTATACCATTGTTCCTTATAAATTTGTTTTTGACCCAAACTTATAAACAACTATGAGTGTGATATGATGCGGTACTTGTGGCCAGGGCATAGACTCTTGGGTGCATGGCATATGAGTGCGATATGCTGCGGTGGTTGTGGCCAGGGCATAGAGTCACAACCACCGCAGCATATCACACCCATAGATTCAAGCATTTGAACCATTTTAATGTCCGCGGACACAAGGAAGTTCCTAGAACACATTCAACTTGCCAGAGGACGATACGGACAGCGTCATCAGGACACCCCCATTTTCTTTAAGTACGAACGTTTCAGGACACCAGCCGCCTTCTTAGAACACTTTCAACTTGACACCGATTCCATTCTGTTTATTTACGAACATTTCAGAACAGCCGTGTTGTCCGCAGACAAATCGAACACAACAAAAGCGTCTAGCACATACAAAAAATACAACATTGCACCTATCTCATACTCCCCCACCCTCCCCAAACACTCTTACACACCAACACACTCCACTAAATACAATTTTTAAACAAAGTTTCTCCTCCCTGTCCGCGGTCGTCCGCAAATGCAAGATGGCGGGCGCCACAGAAAATCTGACGGGCTTCACGCACCACGCCGTCCAATCAGCGAACACGTTGGATGTCCGCGGACATCACGCAAGCCGCTCGGCCAATCAGGGCACTGTCCACGGAGCGAACAGGGAAGTCCGTCCGCGAAGCGAACGGAGATATTACTAATTTTTTTGCCTTATATTTTGGTCATTTAAAAAAAAAACTACTTGAAGGATTTACACCAAATTTGCAAAAGCATGCTTTCGGGACCAAGCCCCCTCTCCTGCCGCAAATTTGGTGTAAATCCGTCCAACGGTTTGGGCTGTAGGCATGCGGAAAGTTTTTTCCCATTATGACTACGGGAAAAAACAAAAGTTTTGGGAACCCCCCTAAATACATCCAACGGTTTGGGCTGTAGGCATGCGCAAAGTTTTTTCCCATTATGACTATTGGAAAAAACAAAAGTTTTGGGAAACCCCCTATAACTTTGCCCGCCATGGACCAAATCTCTCCAAACTTTGCAAAAACAGAGTGGGCCATATACTTTTCTTGCAAAGTTTGGTGAGGATTCGTCCAGAGGGAGCGAAGTTATAAGCCACCCAAAAAATGCTCTTCCTATGGAAACACCAACTTAACCATAACTACATGGACGCTACCGCGTCCGCGTCCATGTAAAATATATATATATATATTTATATATATATATATATATATATATATATATATATTCAGTGAAAAAACTTTGTTAAAGGGACGTTATGGTTAAGTTGCGCTACTAAAAACCTATGAAATTCAGTGAAAAAACTTTGTTAAAGGGACGTTATGGTTCTAAGTAAAACCGAAAAACCCTTGAAATTTGCCAGTTATGGTAAGCTAAGCAACCATAACTCGCGCCACCACCATGCACTGCTAAGCCTAACACCCAGGACATCACTGATGACATCACATGTCTGACACCCCCTTTTTTCCGTTCCTGACATATCTAGGCCACATGATTTTCTTCAGTAACAGTCAGGAACTAAAAATTGTAAATGTACTATATTTGTAGACTTATCCATCAAGTATGTTCTTACAATAATTCCCTTATGGTCCAGTCATATCATATGAAACATATACATAGGGGAAGACACAACCTTGAAAGACAGCAATCCTTTTTGTGCATTAAAATTATTAGTAGAGTTATCAGCACTTTCTGACAGTTTTGATGTTTTTTTATTACTGTACTTTCCCTGTATATGCTCATATTTTTATATGTTGTACTCACACTATTTTCCTTAGGGTTCAGACACATCATGTGATATATATAGATAGGGTAAGTAACAGCTATGAAACAGAGCAATCATTTCTCTGCATAAAGGTAATCAGTTAGGTTATGAACACTTTCTGCTACTATTGCTGTTTTTTTTCTTACTTCAATTCCCTTGTATATATTAATATTTGTATGTGGTGTTGTCTCTTTGTGATTTGTCTATAAAAATGCAATTATGTAGTAAGTGGGTTTTATTACCTACTTATCACAAGTTTCACTGTACGCAAAACTCTAATATGAAAACAGTTATCATTTCACTATTCAACATGGCAAGTTTATGAATATTGCACCTCCATCATGTATGCTGCACACAATGTCTATGTTTCTACATGAGTACCTTAGTATACTGGATTGAAGTTAATAATAGAATGCTATTTATATCAATGCATAGCTTAATGCACTGATTAGCACTTGATATTTATTCCAATGATCTTTGACACTTTATTTTATTAACATTACACTAAGAATCTCTTTTACAGACTTTTCATGATAGGTAAATGCACATGCGATGTCATCAGTGATGTCATCAATTACATTTGTGATGTCATCTTTGATGTCCTGGGTGTTAGGCTTAGCAGTGCACGGTGGTGGCGCAAGTTATGGTTGCTTAGCTTACCATAACTGGCGAATTTCAAGGGTTTTTCGGTTTTACTTGAAACCATAGCGTCCCTTTAACACATTTCTTTCACTGAAATTCATAGGTTTTTAGTAGAGCAACTTAACCATAATGCCCCTTAACAACGTTTTTTCACTGAATTTCATAAGTTTTTAATAGCGCAATTTAACCATAACGTTCCTTTAACAAAGATTTTTCACTGAATTTCATTGGTTTCTATTAGTGCAACTTTACCATAACGTCCCTTTAACAAAGTTTTTTCATTGATTTTCATAGGTTTTTATTAGTGCAACTTAACCATAACTTCCATTTAACAAAGTTTTTTCATTGAGAGGGGGGTATGGGGTAACAGGAGAGAGACATGGGGCACGAGCGGGGGGTGGAGGGCAACATGAGAGAGACATGGGACATGAGTGGGGGGTGGGGGGCAACAGCAGGGAGACACAGGGCATGAGCGGGGGGTGGGGGTAACAGGCGAGAGACATGGGGCATGAACAGGGGGTGGGGGCAACAGAAGGGAGACACGGGGCATGACCGGGGGTGGGGGGCAACAGGAGAGAGACACGGGGCATCAGAGGGGGGTGGGAGTAACAGGAGAGAGACACGGGGCATGAGGGGGGTGTGGGGGGTAACAGGAGAGAGACGCAGGGCAAGAGCGGGGTTGGGGGGCAACAGCAGGGAGGCACTGGGCATGATAGGGGGTTGGGGGGTAACAGCAGGGAGACACAGGGCATGAGAGGGGGTGGGGGGAACACAAGGGGGACACGGGGCATGAGAGGGGGTGGGGGGAAACAGAAGAGAGACACGGGGCATGAGCGGGGTGGGGGCAACAGAAGGGAGACATGGGGCATGACCGGGTGGTGGGAGGGCAACAGGAGGGCGACACGGGGCATGACCGGGGGGTGGGGGTCAACAGGAGAGAGACACGGGGCATGACTGGGGGCGTGGGGGGCAACAGGAGAGAGACATGGGTCATGAGAGGGGGTGGGGGGTAACAGGAGAGAGACATGGGGCATGAGCGGGGTATGGAGGGCAACATGAGAGAGACACAGGGCATGACCGGGGGGTGGGCGTAACAGGAGAGACACGAGGGATAAGCAGGGGGTGGGGGAAACAGGAGAGAGACATGGGGCATGAGCGGGGGGTGGAAGGCAACAGCAGGGAGACACAGGGCATGACTGGGGGGTGGGGGGCAACAGGAGAGAGACACGGGGCATGAGCGGGGGGTGGGTGCAACAGCAGGGAGACACGGGGCATGACCGGGGGTGGGGGGTAACAGGAGAGAGACACGGGGCATGAGCGGGGGGTGGAGGGCAACAGGAGGCAGACACGGGGCATGAGAGGGGGTGGGGGTAACAGGAGAGAGACACGGGGCATGAGCAGGGGGTGTGGGACAACAGCATGGAGACACGGGGCATGAGTAGGGGGTGGGGGGGAACAGGGGAGACACGAGGCATGAGCGGGGGTTGGGGGAACAGGAGAGAGACACGCGGATTGAGCGGGGGGTGGGGGGCAACAGCAGGGAGAAATGGGGCATGACTGGGGTGTGGGGGGTAGTAGGAGAGAGACACGGGGCATGAGCGGGGGGTGGGGGCATCAGCAGGGAGACACGGGGCATGACTGGGGTGTGGGGGGCAACAGGAGAGAGACACGGGGCATGAGAGGGGGGTGGGGGGTAACAGGAGAGAAACACGGGGCATGAGCGGGGGGTGGGGGTAACAGGAGAGAGACACGGGGCATGAGCGGGGTGTGGGGGGCAACAGCAGGGAGACACAGGGCATGAGAGGTGGGTGGGGGTAACAGGAGAGAGACAAGGGGCATGAGGGGGAGTGGGGTCAACAGCAGGGAGAAACGGGGCATGAGCGGGGTGGGTGGCAACAGGAGAGAGACACAGTGCATGAGCAGGGGGTGGGCGGCAATAGCAGGGAGAAAGGGGGCATGACCGGGATGTGTTGGGCAACAGGAGAGAGACAAGGGGCAGGAGCAGGGTGGGGGGCAACAGCAGGGAGCACGAGGAATGAGCGGGGGGCAACAGCAGGGAGACACGGGGCATGACCGGGTGGTGGGAGGGCAACAGGAGGGAGACACGGGGCATAACTGGGGGGTGGGGGTCAACAGGAGAGAGGCACGGGGCATGAGAGGGGGGTGGGGGGTAACAGGAGAGAGACGCAGGGCAAGAGCAGGGGGTGGGGGGCAACAGCAGGGAGACACAGGGCATGAGAGGGGGTGGGGGAACACAAGGGGGACACGGGGCATGAGAGGGGGTGGGGGGAAACAGAAGAGAGACACGGGGTATGAGCAGGGTGGGGGCAACAGCAGGGAGACATGGGGCATGAATGGGTGGTGGGAGGGCAACAGGAGGGAGACACGGGGCATGACCGGGGGGTGGGGGTCAACAGGAGAGAGACACGGGGCATGACCGAGGACGTGGGGGGCAACAGGAGAGAGACATGGGGCATGAGAGGGGGTGGGAGGTAACAGGAGAGAGACATGGGGCATGAGCGGGGTATGGAGGGCAACATGAGAGAGACACAGGGCATGACCGGGGGGTGGGGGTCACAGGAGAGACACGAGGCATAAGCAGGTGGTGGGGTAAACAGGAGAGAGACATGGGGCATGAGCGGGGGGTGGAAGGCAACAGCAGGGAGACACAGGGCATGACTGGGGGGTGGGGGGCAACAGGAGAGAGACACGGAGCATGAGCGGGGGGTGGGGGCAACAGCAGGGAGACACGGGGAATGAGCGGGGGGTGGGTGCAACAGCAGGGAGACACGGGGCATGACCGGGGGTGGGGAGTAACAGGAGAGAGACACGGGGCATGAGCGGGGGGTGGAGGGCAACAGGAGGGAGACACGGGGCATGAGAGGGGGTGGGGGTAACAGGCGAGACACACGGGGCATGAGCAGGGGGTGTGGGGCAACAGCATGGAGACACGGGGCATGAGTAGGGGGTGGGGGGGAACAGGGGAGACACGAGGCATGAGCAGGGGTTGGGGGGAACAGGAGAGAGACACGGGGATTGAGCGGGGGTGGGGGGAACAGCAGGGAGACATGGGGCATGACTGGGGTGTGGGGGTAGCAGGAGAGAGACACGGGGCATGACCGGGGGGAGGGGGGTGACAGGAGAGAGACACGGGGCATGAGCGGGGTGTGGGGGGCAACAGCAGGGAGACACAGGGCATGAGAGGTGGGTGGGAGTAACAGGAGAGAGACAAGGGGCATGAGGGGGAGTGGGGGCAACAGCAGGGAGAAACGGGGCATGAGCGGGGGTGGGTGGCAACAGGAGAGAGACACAGTGCATGAGCAGGGGGTGGGCGGCAATAGCAGGGAGAAAGGGGGCATGACCGGGATGTGTTGGGCAACAGGAGAGAGATAAGGGGCAGGAGCAGGGTGGGGGGCAACAGCAGGGAGCACGAGGAATGAGCGGGGGGCAACAGCAGGGAGACACGGGGAATGACCAGGTGGTGGGAGGGCAGCAGGAGGGAGACACTGGGCATGACCGGGGGGTGGGGGTCAACAGGAGAGAGGCACGGGGCATGAGAGGGGGGTGGGGGGTAACAGGAGAGAGACGCAGGGCAAGAGCAGGGGGTGGGGGGCAACAGCAGGGAGACACAGGGCATGAGAGGGGGTGGGGGGAACACAAGGGGGACACGGGGCATGAGAGGGGGTGGGGGAAACAGAAGAGAGACACGGGGCATGAGCAGGGTGGGGGCAACAGCAGGGAGACATGGGGCATGACTGGGTGGTGGGATGGCAACAGGAGGGAGACACGGGGCATGACCGGGGGGTGGGGGTCAACAGGAGAGAGACACGGGGCATGACCGAGGACGTGGGGGGCAACAGGAGAGAGACATGGGGCATGAGAGGGGGTGGGGGGTAACAGGAGAGAGACATGGGGCATGAGCGGGGTATGGAACACAACATGAGAGAGATACAGGGCATGACCGGGGGGTGGGGGTCACAGGAGAGACACGAGGCATAAGCAGGGGGTGGGGGAAACAGGAGAGAGACATGGGGCATGAGCGGGGGCTGGAAGGCAACAGCAGGGAGACACAGGGCATGAGCGGGGGGTGGGGGGCAACAGGAGAGAGACACAGAGCATGAGCGGGGGGTGGGGGCAACAGCAGGGAGACACGGGGAATGAGCAGGGGGTGGGTGCAACAGCAGGGAGACACGGGGCATGACCGGGGGTGGGGAGTAACAGGAGAGAGACACGGGGCATGAGCGGGGGGTGGATGGCAACAGGAGGGAGACACGGGGCATGAGAGGGGGTGGGGGTAACAGGAGAGACACACGGGGCATGAGCAGGGGGTGTGGGGCAACAGCATGGAGACACGGGGCATGTGTAGGGGGTGGGGGTGAACAGGGGAGACACGAGGCATGAGCGGGGGTTGGGGGGAACAGGAGAGAGACACAGGGATTGAGCGGGGGGTGGGGGGGAACAGCAGGGAGACATGGGGCATGACTGGGGTGTGGGGGTAGCAGGAGAGAGACACGGGGCATGAGAGGGGGGTGGGGGTAACAGGAGAGAACACAGGGCATGAGCGGGGGATGGGGGCAACAGCAGGGAGACACGGGGCATGACCGGGGGGAGGGGGGTGACAGGAGAGAGACACGGGGCATGAGCGGGGTGTGGGGGGCAACAGCAGGGAGACACAGGGCATGAGAGGTGGGTGGGAGTAACAGGAGCGAGACAAGGGGCATGAGGGGGAGTGGGGGAAACAGCAGGGAGAAACGGGGCATGAGCGGGGGTGGGTGGCAACAGGAGAGAGACACAGTGCATGAGCAGGGGGTGGGCGGCAATAGCAGGGAGAAAGGGGGCATGACCGGGGTGTGTTGGGCAACAGGAGAGAGACACGGGGCATGACCGGGTGGTGGGAGGGCAACAGGAGGGAGACACGGGGCATGACCAGGGGGTGGGGGTCAACAGGAGAGAGACACGGGGCATGACCGGGGGCGTGGGGGGCAACAGGAGAGAGACATGGAGCATGAGAGGGGGTGGGGGGTAACAGGAGAGAGACATGGGGCATGAGCGGGGTATGGAAGGCAACATGAGAGAGACACGGGGCATGACCGGGGGGTGGGGGGTAACAGGAGAGACACGAGGCATAAGCGGGGGGTGGGGGAAACAGGAGAGAGACATGGGGCATGAGCGGAGGGTGCAAGGCAACAGCAGGGAGACACAGGGCATGACTGGGGGGTGGGGGGCAACAGGAGAGAGACACAGAGCATGAGCGGGGGTGGGGGGCAACAGCAGGGAGACACGGGGCATGAGCGGGGGGTGGGTGCAACAGCAGGGAGACACGGGGCATGACCGGGGGTGGGGGTAACAGGAGAGAGACACAGGGCATGAGCGGGGGTGGAGGGCAACAGGAGGGAGACACGGGGCATGAGAGGGGGTGGGGGTAACAGGAGAGAGACACAGGGCATGAGCAGGGGGTGTGGGGCAACAGCATGGAGACACGGGGCATGAGCAGGGGGTGGGGGGGAACAGGGGAGACACGAGGCATGAGCGGGGGTTGGGGGGAACAGGAGAGAGACACAGGGATTGAGCGGGGGGTGGGGGCCAACAGCAGGGAGACATGGGGCATGACTGGGGTGTGGGGGGTAGCAGGAGAGAGACACACGGGGCATGAGCGGGGGGTGGGGGCAACATCAGGGAGACACGGGGCATGACTGGGGTGTGGGGGGCAACAGGAGAGAGACACGGGGCATGAGAGGGGTGTGGGGGGTAACAGGAGAGAGACACGGGGCATGAGCGGGGGGTGGGGGGCAACAGCAGGGAGACACGGGGCATGACCGGGGGGAGGGGGGTAACAGGAGAGAGACACGGGGCAAGAGTGGGGGGTGGGGGGCAACAGCAGGGAGACACGGGGCATGAGAGGGGGGTGGGGGTAACAGGAGAGAGACAGAGGTATGAGAGGGGGGTGGGGGGCAACAAGAGAGAGACACAGGGCATGAGCGGGGTGTGGGGGGCAACTGCAGGGAGACACGGGGCATAACCGGGGGTGGGGGGCAACAGGAGAGAGACACGAGCATGAGACGGGGTGGGGGTACAGGAGAGAGACACAGGGCATGAGAGGGGGCTGGGGGGCAACAGGAGAGAGACACGGGGCATGAGCGGGGGACAACAGCAGGGAGTCACGGGCATGAGCGGGGCGTGGGGGTAACAGGAAGGAGACACGGGGCATGAGCAGTGGGTGGGGGAACACACAGGAGACACGGGGCATGAGCGGGGGTGTGGGGCAACAGCAGGGAGACACGGGGCATGAGCGGGGGGTGAGGGGCAACAGCAGGGAGACACAGGCATGAGCGGGGCGTGGGGGTAACAGGAGAGAGACACGGGGCATGAGTGGGGGGTGGGGGCAACAGGAGGGAGACAGAGGCATGAGCAGTGGGTGTGGGGAACACGCGGGAGACACGGGGCATGAGCGGGGTTGTGGGGCAACAGCAGGGAGAGACGGGGCATGAGTGGGGGGTGGAGGGAACACAAGAGAGACACAGGGCATGAGCAGGGGGGTGGGGGTAACAAGAGAGAGACATGGGGCATGAGCGGGGGGTGGGGTGTAACAGGCGAGAGACACGGGGCATGACTGGGGGGTGGGGGCAACAGGAGGGAGACACAGGGCATGAGCGGGGGGAGGGGGCACCAGCAGGGAGACACGGGGCATGAGCAGGGGGTGGGGTCACAGGAGAGAGACCAGGGGCATGAGCGGAAGGTGGGGGGGCAACAGCAGGGAGACACTGAGCATGAGCGGGGGGTGGTGGGAACACAAGGGAGACATGGGGCATGAGCAGGGGGTGGGGGCAACAAGAGGGAGACACGGGGCATGAGCAGGGGGTGGGGGTAACAGGAGAGAGACACGGGGCATGAGCGGGGGGTGGGGGACAACATGAGGGAGACTTGGGGCATGAGCGGGGGGTGGGGGGTAACAGGAGAGAGACACGGAGCATGAGAGGGGGGTGGGGGTAACAGGAGAGAGACAGAGGCATGAGAGGGGGGTGGGGGGCAACAAGAGAGAGACACGGGGCATGAGCAGGGTGTGGGGGACAGCAGCAGGGAGTCACGGGCATGAGCGGGGCGTGGGGGTAACAGGAAGTAGACACGGGGCATGAGCAGTGGGTGGGGGAACACACAGGAGACACGGGGCATGAGCGGGGGTGTGGGGCAACAGCAGGGAGACACGGGGCATGAGCGGGGGGTGAGGGGCAACAGCAGGGAGACACAGGCATGAGCGGGGCGTGGGGGTAACAGGAGAGAGACACGGGGCATGAATGGGGGGTGGGGGCAACAGGAGGGAGAAACGGGGCATGAGCAGTGGGTGGGGGGAACACGCGGGAGACACGGGGCATGAGCGGGGTTGTGGGGCAACAGCAGGGAGACACGGGGCATGAGTGGGGGTGGGGGGAACACAAGAGAGACACAGGGCATGAGCAGGGGGGTGGGGGCCAACAGGAGAGAGACACGGGGCATGAGCGGGGGCCAACAGCAGGGAGACACGGGGCATGACCGGGGGTGGGGGGTAACAGGAGAGAGACACGGGGCATGAGCGGGGGTGGAGGGCAACAGGAGGGAGACACGGGGCATGAGAGGGGGTGGGGGTAACAGGAGAGAGACACAGGGCGTGAGCAGGGGGTGTGGGGCATAAGGCATGGAGACACGGTGCATGAGCAGGGGATGGGGGGGAACAGGGGAGACACGAGGCATGAGCGGGGGTTGGGGGGAACAGGAGAGAAACACAGGGATTGAGTGGGGGGTGGGAGGCAACAGCAGGGAGACATGGGGCATGACTGGGGTGTGGGGGGTAGCAGGAGAGAGACACGGGGCATGAGCGGGGGGTGGGGGCAACAGCAGGGAGACACGGGGCATGACTGGGGTGTAGGGGGCAACAGGAGAGAGACACGGGGCATGAGAGGGGTGTGGGGGGTAACAGGAGAGAGACACGGGGCATGAGCGGGGGGTGGGGGGCAACAGCAGGGAGACACGGGGCATGACCGGGGGGAGGGGGGTAACAGGAGAGAGACACGGGGCAAGAGTGGGGGGTGGGGGGCAACAGCAGGGAGACACGGGGCATGAGAGGGGGGTGGGGGTAACAGGAGAGAGACAGAGGTATGAGAGGGGGGTGGGGGGCAACATGAGAGAGACACAGGGCATGAGCTGGTTGTCGGGGGCAACTGCAGGGAGACACGGGGCATAACCGGGGGTGGGGGGCAACAGGAGAGAGACACGAGCATGAGACGGGGTGGGGGTAACAGGAGAGAGACACAGGGCATGAGACAGGGCTGGGGGGCAACAGGAGAGAGACACGGGGCATGAGCGGGGACAACAGCAGGGAGTCACGGGCATGACCGGGGGTGGGGGTAACAGGAGAGAGACACAGGGCATGAGACAGGGCTGGGGGGTAACAGGAGAGAGACACGGGGCATGAGCGGGGGTGGAGGGCAACAGGAGGGAGACACGGGGCATGAGAGGGGGTGGGGGTAACAGGAGAGAGACACAGGGCATGAGCAGGGGGTGTGGGGCAACAGCATGGAGACATGGTGCATGAGCAGGGGGTAGGGGGGAACAGGGGAGACACGAGGCATGAGCGGGGGTTGGGGGGAACAGGAGAGAGACACAGGGATTGAGTGGGGGGTGGGAGGCAACAGCAGGGAGACATGGGGCATGACTGGGGTGTGGGGGGTAGCAGGAGAGAGACACGGGGCATGAGCGTTGGGTGGGGGCAACAGCAGGGAGACACGGGGCATGACTGGGGTGTGGGGGGCAACAGGAGAGAGACACGGGGCATGAGAGGGGTGTGGGGGGTAACAGGAGAGAGACACGGGGCATGAGCGGGGGGTGGGGGGCAACAGCAGGGAGACACGGGGCATGACCGGGGGGAGGGGGGTAACAGGAGAGAGACACGGGGCAAGAGTGGGGGGTGGGGGGCAACAGCAGGGAGACACGGGGCATGAGAGGGGGGTGGGGGTAACAGGAGAGAGACAGAGGTATGAGAGGGGGGTGGGGGGCAACAAGAGAGAGACACAGGGCATGAGCGGGGTGTGGGGGGCAACTGCAGGGAGACACGGGGCATAACCGGGGGTCGGGGGCAACAGGAGAGAGACACGAGCATGAGACGGGGTGGGGGTAACAGGAGAGAGACACAGGGCATGAGCGGGGACAACAGCAGGGAGTCACGGGCATGAGCGGGGCGTGGGGGTAACAGGAGGGAGACACGGGGCATGAGCAGTGGGTGGGGGAACACGCAGGAGACACGGGGCATGAGCGGGGGTGTGGGGCAACAGCAGGGAGACACGGGGCATGATCGGGGGTGAGGGGCAACAGCAGGGAGACACAGGCATGAGCGGGGCGTGGGGGTAACAGGAGAGAGACACGGGGCATGAGTGGGGGGTGGGGGCAACAGGAGGGAGACACGGGGCATGAGCAGTGGGTAGGGGGAACACGCGGGAGACACGGGGCATGAGCGGGGTTGTGGGGCAACAGCAGGGAGACACGGGGCATGAGTGGGGGGTGGGGGGAACACGAGAGAGCCACAGGGCATGAGCAGGGGGGTGGGGGTAACAAGAGAGAGACATGGGGCATGAGCGGGGGGTGGGGGCAACAGATGGGAGACACGGGGCATGAGAGGGGGGTGGGGTGTAACAGGAGAGAGATACGGGGCATGACTGAGGGGTGGGGGCAACAGGAGGGAGACACGGGGCATGAGCGGGGGGTGGGGGACAACATGAGGGAGACATGGGGCATGATCGGGGGGTGGGGGGTAACAGGAGAGAGACACGGAGCAAGAGTGGGGGTGGGGAGCAACAGCAGGGAGACACGGGGCATGAGAGGGGGTGGGGGTAACAGGAGAGAGACAGAGGCATGAGAGGGGGGTGGGGGGCAACAAGAGAGAGACACGGGGCATGAGCGGGGTGTGGGGGGCAACTGCAGGGAGACACGGGGCATAACCGGGGGTGGGGGGCAACAGGAGAGAGACACGAGCATGAGACGGGGTGGGGGTAACAGGAGAGAGACACAGGGCATGAGAGGGGGCTGGGGGGCAACAGGAGAGAGACACGGGGCATGAGCGGGGGGCAACAGCAGGGAGACACGGGGCATGACAGGGGGTGGAGGGCAACAGGAGAGAGACACGGGGCATGAGACGGGGTGGGGCGTAACAGGAGAGAGCACGGGGCCTGAGCGGGGTGCTGGGGGGTAACAGGAGAGAGACACGGGGCATGAGCGGGAGGTGAGGGGCAACAGCAGGGAGACACGGGCATGGGGTAACCGGAGAGAGACACGGGGCATGAGCGGGGGGTGGGGGCAACAGGAGGGAGACACGGGGCATGAGCAGTGGGTGCGGGGAACACGCGGGAGACACGGGGTATGAGGGTGGGTGTGGGGCAACAGCAGGGAGACACGGGGCATGAGCGGGGGGTGGGGGGAACACGAGAGAGACACAGAGCATGAGCAGGTGGGTGGGGGTAACAAGAGAGAGACACGGGGCATGAGCGGGGGTGGGGGCAACAGATGGGAGACACAGGACATGAGAGGGGGGGTGGGGGCAACAGATGGGAGACACGGGGCATGAGAGGGGTGGTGGGGTGTAACAGGAGAGAGACACGGGGCATGACTGGGGGGTGGGGGCAACAGCAGGGAGACACGGGGCATCAGCGGGGAACACGAGGGAGACACAGGGCATGAGCAGGGGGTGGGGTCACAGGAGAAATACCAGGGGCATGAGCGGAAGGTGGGGGGGCAACAGCAGGGAGACACGGAGCATGAGCGGGGGGTGGTGGGAACACAAGGGAGACATGGGGCATGAGCAGGTGGTAGGGGGCAACAAGAGGGAGACACGGGGCATGAGCAGGGGGTGAGGGTAACAGGAGAGAGACACGGGGCATGAGCGGGGGGTGGGGGACAACATGAGGGAGACATGGGGCATGAGCGGGGTGTGGGGGGTAACAGGAGAGAGACACGGGGCATGAGCGGGGGGTGGGGGCAACAGCAGGGAGACACAGGGCATGAGTGTGGGGTTGGGGGACAGGGGAGACACGGGGCATTTGTGATGAGCGGGGGGTGGGGGGAACACAAGGGTGGCACAGGGCATGATCGGTGGGTGGGGGGCAACAGGAGAGAGACACGGGGCATGAGCGGGGGGTGGGGGCAACAGGAGGGAGACACGGGGCATGAGCGGGGGGTGGGGGAACAGGGGAGACACGGGGCATGAGCGGTGGTGGGGGAAACAAGAGAGAGACACGGGCATGACTGGGGAGTGGGGGCAACAGGAGGGAGACACGGGCCATGAGCGGGGGGTGGGGGCAACAGCAGGGAGACACGGGGCATGAGCGGGGAACACGAGGGAGACACAGGGCATGAGCAGGGGGTGGGGTCACAGGAGAGAGACCAGGGGCATGAGCGGAAGTTGGGGGGGCAACAGCAGGGAGACACGGAGCATGAGCGACGGGTGGTGGGAACACGAGGGAGACATGGGGCATGAGCAGGGGGTAGGGGGCAACAAGAGGGAGACACGGGGCATGAGCAGGGGGTGAGGGTAACAGGAGAGAGACACGGGCATGAGCGGGGGGTGGGGGACAACATGAGGGAGACACAGGGCATGAGCGTGGGGTGGGGGGGCAGGGGAGACACGGGGCATGAGTGATGAGCGGGGGGTGGGGGAACACAAGGGTGACACAGGGCATGATTGGGGGGTGGGGGGCAACAGGAGAGAGACACGGGGCATGAGCGGGGGGTGGGGGCAACAGGAGGGAGACACGGGGCATGAGCAGGGGGTGGGGGAACAGGGGAGACACGGGGCATGAGCGGTGGTGGGGGAAACTAGAGAGAGATACAGGCATGAGCGGGGGGTGGGTGGTACAGGAGGGAGACACGGGTAATGAGCGGGGGTGGGGGGAATGGGATTTCTGCTCCTCGGTCCTCCGTAGGCCACCGTGTACCGATGGCGTGTCTCAGGCAAGTCTGCAGCAGCCTGGGACGTTCAGGAAGTGTAATCCACATGAGCCTCACACAGCCCCATTGGAGGCCCCGCTGTCCTCTGATCTTATCGCATTCTACATTGTGATAATCACTTGTGAAGTCTGAAGTCACCGCAGAGCTTGCCACAGATGCCAATATACGAACAATAAACTAAGATGGAGGGCGTCTCTGAAAATAAGACCAACTGCATGCTTTACTGCAGCCAATGGGAAAGCACGTCAGATGTCCGCGGACATCACGCAAGTCGCTTGCCCAATCCCCGTCCTGTCCGCGGAGCGAACAGGGAAGTGTGACCGCAAAGCGGGCACAGATATCACTAATTTTTTTCCACTTACATTTTTGTCTTTTTTTAAAAAAACTACTGGACGGATTTACACCAAATAAAAAAAAGCACGCTTTCGGGACCAAGACGCCGCTCCTGCTGCAAATTTGGTGTAAATCCGTCCAGCTGTAGGCGTGAGCACATTTTTGGGAAAGAAAAATGTTTTGGGACCCCGCCTATAACTTGACCACCCTGGACCAAACCTCACCAAACTTTGCAAAAAATTCAGAGTGGGCCATATACTTTTTTTGCAAGGTTTGGTGAGGATTTGTCCAGGAGGAGCGTGTAGTTATGGTTAAGTTGCTGTTTCCACAGGAAGAGCACTTTTTGGGCGGCTTATAACTTCGCTCCCCCTGGACAAATCCTCACCAAACTTTGCAAAAAAAGTATGTGGCCCACTCTGAATTTTTTGCAAAGTTTGGTGAGGATTCGTCCAGGGGTGGAAAAGTTATAGGGGGGGTCCCAAAACGTGTGTTTTTTTCTATAGACATAATGGGAAAAAACTTTGCGCACGGCCACAGGCCAAACCGCTGGACGGATTTACACCAAATTTGCGGCAGGAGAGGGAGCTTGGTAACGAAAGCGTGCTTTTGCAAATTTGGTGTAAATCCGTCCAGTCGTTTTTTATAAAATGACCAAAACATAAGGCAAAAAAATTAGTGATATCTGTGTTCGCTTCGCAAACGGACTTCCCTGTTCGCTCCGCGGACAGCACCCCGATTGGCCCATGGCCTTGCGTCATGTCTGCGGACATGCGACATGTTCGCTGATTGGACGGCGAGGGGCGTGGAGTGCGTCAGATTTTCTGTGTCGCCCGACATCTTGTATTCGCCGTCGACCGCATACAGTGCGGTGAAACGTGGATAAAAAATTGTATTTAGTGCCGTGTGTTGGTGTGTAAGAGTGTTTGGGGAGGGTGGGGGGAGTATGAGATAGGTTCAATGTTTTGTTTTTTTATGTGCTAGACGTTTTTGTTGCGTTCGATTTGTCCGCGGAGAACACGGCTGTTCTGACATTTTGTAAATAAAGTAAATGGTGGGGTATTTAGAGGACGGAGTATGTGTCATTTTTGTTCGCAAGGAAGGTAAAAATGAGCTATGAACACTTGCGGTGTACTTAATTGTTCGTAAATACACAAACTGGGGGTGTCCTCAGGACGCTGTCCGTATTGTAATCTGTCTAGTTGAATGTGTTCTAAGAACACTCGCGGTGTCCCGAAATGGTTGCAATTACACAAAATGGGGGTGTTCTGAGAACGTTGTTTGTATTGTTCGTTGTCAGGGTGAAAGTGTTTTAAGACCACTCCTTTTGTCCGCTAATAGTACAATTTCCTATGGGTATCAAGCGACTTTTTGTCCACTAAAGAAACCATAAATCCGGCTGGTGTGTGCCGACATTATGTGATAATCCTTTGACTGGTGCTATTGACCTGGCTGACTTGCTTTTGCGACACTAAATCATATCTCTTGCCCCTAAGCCTGATATTATCAAAGCATTCATATTCCCCGCCTCTCTCCATGACGTTACAGGGTGCGTCATCAAACGCGCCCAGTCCTCTGCAGTCCTAAGTGGCTTTACACAGAACCCGGAAGACAACACATATTATGTCACAACACAGCGCGCCACCATTCGGAATATGAAACAGTGATTTAAAAGCAAACAGCAAGATTGTAAATTTTGTAAAGTACATTTATTTGACATCAAATGTTTAGAGAATATTCAGCAATTTGCATTTGCCTTTGTTGTCGATCCGCAAAAGTTCATGTTGAGGCACGCGATGTTCCTTTGCGGTACAGAGGGTGTTAGATCAGCTTACAACTCAGTGCGCCACAATTCGGAATATGAAACTGTGGTTTAAAAGTAAACAGCAGGATTGTACATTTGGTAAAGTACATTTATTTCACATGAAATGTTTAGTGAATATTCAGCGATTTGCTATTGTCTCTGCTGTCGATCAGCAAAAGTTTATTTTGAGCCACGCATTGTTCCTTTGCGGTAGATAGGCTGTTGGGTTATGATAAAAGCAGTAAATGGTTGCTCTGATAATCGGAAGGTTGCTCCAACAACGAGCCATTAGACCACCCTATTGGGTGGTATGTTGTTTGTAGCCGCTAGTACTGCGTAAGGGCATATTGGTCCTTGGCGATTGTCCCATAAAATGGTGAGGGTCAAGAAGTTGCATATTTGGACCGGCATCTGGCAGTTGAAGACCCCATCCGCTGGAGTCTGTAAATCGTGACATAGGCAAAATGGGGCCACATACCTGTTTTGAAAAACATAAATTAGTCTCACCAGCCGATCTTCATTAAAAATCATCATTTTATTTATTAGGGCATGAAACTATTTGCTATCGAAGATAGTGCAACGGAGTATGTTAATAATAAAATAGTAATATTTTCCCATTCATATAGAGCTAAGAACCGTGAGGTATCTAAGCGGTGCTTATTATTAACCACGGTGTGTGGTGCTCATTTATTGACCACGAAAGGATGAAAGGCTGAGTTTGGCCTTGCCGGGATTCGAACTTGCATTAGCAAGCTGTGCACGGATGTCAAAGCGAGCATTGTACTCGCTGTGCCACTTGACAGGCTACAGTGAAGTGGCACAGCGAGTAGAGCGCTTGACCGCCTATAGACCGGTTAAATTATTTCTATTAACCCACCCTGTGTCGTCTGCTTTTTTCAGAGCCCTCTAAACGACAGGGGATCAATTCGGCGGTGATAGTGGCGGTAGAAAACATTATGCAACTTTCAATGAACAAGTTCAACTTGAGCGGTCTTTAATGCTACGCTATTATAATTATATTTGGTATAAAATAATCTAAAGGGTTACTTACAGTACAATTGCAATTTCCATTGTCTACGAGTAGTGCAGTCCCAAAATACGACTCCGCTTGTGCGAACTATCTTTCGCATAGTGATATAATATATAAAAGTGGTTTCGTTTCAGAAATGTCATCCTTATCTTCTCTTACGTTTTAGCAACACTCCTTCAAGAGAAGTCTTTCATCACAATCTCTTTCTGTCAAGGTCAAAACACAATACAACCTTATAGTCCGCTTCGTGAGCCTCTTCGGAGCCCGAGAAAAAAATGGAAGCAGCTGACCTTCACTGTGAACGAGCATAAATTCTTACTTTGCAACATTCTGTGTAAAGCCATCTGTGAGAAGTTGGTTTTTGCACGCCATGTTTGTATATTGTTTGCGTGATATTAAAAAAAGTTTGTTTAAGGGACGTTATGGTTCTAAGTACAGCCGAAATACCCCTGAAAATCGCAAGTTATGGTAAACTATGAAAAATATCTCGCGCCACCACCGTGCACTGCTAAGACTAACACCCAGGACATCAAAGATGACATCGCAAATGTCATTGATGAAATCACTGATGACATCACATGTGTATGTACTTTTTATGGAATTTGTGTACTAGGGATTTTTATTATAAGGTTGCGAAAAAAGTTTCAAGGATATTGCAATAAATATCATACCGTTATTAGTGCTTTGAACGATGCATTGATATAAATAGCATTGTATTATGGGATTCTATCTAGTATACTGAGCTACTAATGGAGAAACATAGCATTGTGTGCAGAGTACAAGATGAAAGTATAATATTTGTAATGTTAATATGTTGAATAATGAAATGATAATTGTCCTGAAATGTTCGAAAATTCACAAAATGGGGGTGTTCTGAGGACGTTATTCACATTGTGTGATTGCTTAGCTGTATGCAATGAGGGAATGGCACAGAGAGTAAAGTGGACGCCGTCCGCGGACACCGCGGCTATTCGTGGACAGGGTGTGCTACATCTGGGTTTTTCCAGGAAATCCAACATGGAAAGAAGACTGTACGGATCAGCCAATCAGATGTCGAGGTTGTGGGTTTGTGTTGAAAGACACTGTGTGTGGTGAAGATGGCAGAAGTAGAGAAAGTCAGGGTGTTGGTGCTTGGAGATATGTTTGTGTATGGTTTACAACAGTATGCTCAATGCAGGCATGTTGCAAAGAACTTTGATGTGAAAGGAGTGGAGGTGGTGTGGAGCACTGTGCCTGATTGCAATGTACAGGGAATTGTACAAGTTTGTGAGGATATGGCCACGATGAACAGTCCGCATGTGGTAGTTTTGCTCTATAGTGCTTTCCATTTGGGCAACGTCAGTGCCCCTACTTTGTTGGCTGATTTGGAACGCTTGGTTCAAGCCGTAATGAAGATCCTTCCAAATGCGAAAGTAATTTTTTCTGGATTACTACCTAGGGCAATATGGGACAATAGTTATGTTTTTTGTCCTCAGCAAAATATTGCTAGGTGTGTCATCAACTGAGGCATGTGTGCCTTCATGCTTAGAGCTGGTATGTTCTTCTGTAATAATGAGAATATTGATGCCAGTAATGCTGTTAATTTTAAAGAAGATGGCATTTCTTTAACTTTTACGGGAAATGTCTTTCTATTTTGGAATGTAAGGGTTGCTTTGGAGAAGGTTATGTGAAGATTTTAGGAGTAAAGTAAGAAAAAAAACAAAAAAAAAATACAAAATAACAGGTGTCTGTCAAGCATCTGTAAAAAAAAAAAACGGCTCTTTTCAGAGCCAACTTCAAAGGGGAAATGGGGCACACTATTTAAATTTACATTCACCACGCTCAGATTTTCGATATGTCCGCGGACATGGCGGTAGTCAGCAGACATGAAAATCACTACGAGGGGGTTAGTATGTTCTATGTTACATGTATATGAAGTCAGGGATACTATGGTTAAGTTGCGCTACTAAAAACCTATGAAATTCAGTGAAAAAACTTTGTTAAATGGACGTTATGTTTAAGTTGCGCTACTAAAAACCTATGAAATTCAGTAAAAAAACTTTGTTAAAGGGACGTTATGGTTAAGTTGCGCTACTAAAAACCTATGAAATTCAGTGAAAAAACTTTGTTAAAGGGACGTTATGGTTCAAAGTAAAACCGGAAAACCCCTGAAATTCGGCAGTTATGGTAACATAAGCAACCATAACTCGCGCCACCGTGCACTGCTAACACTAACACCCAGGAAATCAAAGATGACATCACAAATGTCATTGATGACATCACTGATGACATCACATGGCTGGCTCTCCATTTTTATTCTTTACTGACATATCGAAGCCACATAGCTTTCTTCAGTAACAGTCAGGAAGTAAAAATTGAGTAGACTTAGGGTCAAGTCACATCATATGAAACATATACATAGCGGAAGACACAGGCTTGAAAGAGAGCAATCCTTTCTGTGCATGAAGATAATCATTAGGGTTATGAGCACTTTCTCATAGTTTTATTTTTATTACTCTACCTTCCCTGTATATGCTCATATTTGTATACATTATACTCACTCTCCCTTCCTTTGGGTGCAGTCACATCATGTGATACACATACATATGGTAAGTAGCAGCTTTGAAACAGAGCAATAGTTTCTCTGCATAAAGACAATCAGTTAGGTTACGAACTCTTTATGCTACTACTTCTGCTTTTTTGTTTATTTCACTGTCCCTGTATATACTCATATTTGTATGTGTTGTTGTCTCTTTGTGTTTTGTCTGTAATAATTATGTATTAAGTGGGTTTTATTATCTACTTATTACATGTTTCACAGCACGCAAAACTCTAATAAGAAAGCAGTTATCATTTCAGTATTCAACATGGCAAGATTATGAATATGGCACCTTCATCATGTATGCTGCACACACTGCCTATGTTTCTGCATGAGTAGCTTAGTATACTGGATAGAACTTCATAATAGAATGCTATTTATATCAATGCATTGCTTAATGCACTAATTAGCTCATGATATTAACCCCAATGATCCTTGACAGTCTTTGGTCAGCATTATAAGAATCCCTTGTACAGAGTTTATATGAAAAGTAAATGCACATGTGATGTCATCAGTGATGTCATCAATGACATTTGTGATGTCATCTTTGATGTCCTGGGTGTTAGTGTTAGCAGTGCACGGTGGCGCGAGTTATGGTTGCTTATGTTACCATAACTGCCGAATTTCAGGGGGTTTTCGGTTTTACTTTCAACCATAACGTCCCTTTAACAACGTTTTTTCACTGAATTTCATAGGTTTTTAGTGGCGCAACTTAACCATAACGTCCCTTTAACAAAGTTTTTTCAATGAATATATATATATATATATATATATATGTATATATATATATTCAATGAAATATATAGTCCTGAGTGTTAGTCTTAGCAGTGCACAGTGGTGGTGCGAGTTATGGTTGCCAAGCTTACCATAACTGGTGAATTTCAAGGGTTTTTTGGTTTTACTTGGAACCATAACGTCCCTTTAACACATTTTTTTTCACTGAAATTCATAGGTTTTTAGTAGCGCAAGTTAAACATAACGTCCCTTTAACAACATTTTTTTCACTGAATATAGATATAGATAATGTAAATGTTGTAAATGTTTACTAAGACCCCCTTAGCTTACATACATATAAGCGGACGGACGCAGTCACCATCATGACTGCAAAAACTCAGGGGGTATCTTACATTATTGTATCATACAATAAAAATTCCAAACATGTTCAAAAAGCACCACATAAATACATTACAATTACGAATAAATAAGAAGTGGAAGTGATATGATATGATATGGTATTTGTAACGCGCCTATACACATGTGTTTCAAGGCGCGACGAGGCAGGGAGGTGGGGACAAGGGGAGACAGACAACGATCTTACTAGGCCAGGTGTCATTCAGATCGCGCAAGTGCAGGGGTGGGGGAGGGGGAAAAGTGCAAGGGGAAGGGGAGGGGGGGAAGTGCAGTACAAGGTAAGTGGCGTAACGTAATAAATAAATAAATAGGGCCAGCTGGTGGCAAGTGTGAGGTAAGTGCAGAACAAGTGCTGGGGGAGGGGGGGGCTGTAGGGATACAGAGACAGTCCCGCAGTGCAAAGGGGTTCAAGGGCATCAGTGCAAGTGGAGAGTGGCAGGGCCCAGGGCCGAGGCCGTTTAGAGTGGTCCAGTTGCAGTGTATATGTAAGACATCAACCATCCACTGAAATAGCGTTTGTAATAAAATGGAATATACCAAAAAAAAGAAAAATATGCCTCCAACAGAATTACCTCAAAGAAACTCCACAGCAAAAAGCAAGAGCATACCTACACTACATTTATTTTATATATTTATACATTTTCTGTATTAGGTACATTAAAACTAAATTTTTTGTTTTTTTACACAGAAATGTCCAGTACTTTGGAATGGCTGGAAGAAAATTTCCCACGAGATGAAATGAGTGAAGACAGTGATACTAATGGTAGACACAACATTTCTCTATTTAAGCCAATTAATAAACATTACCTTATGTGTACTTAACATATATATTTCTTTTTAACAGACCATACAGACAATAAGAGTAATATACCAAGAGAGACATTAGAGGATCCTCTGAAATGAATGGAACTAAAAATGGATATGTTAAAGAAAAAATTCAATCTTCAAAAATAGCTTGGTCAGGACCACATTAAAGAAAAGATTAAATATCACTGTCCCACACGCACCTGTTCCCCCTCTCCATGTCCAGCCACCTATCCCCAAACCCTCCCCAGCTAGAAAAACCTTATGATGAGACTTCTATCCCTTCCTCCCCTCCCATTCATCATGTCCCAACCCCTAATTCCCCTATATTTGTTTCAGTTTCTGCTTCTCTGCCTCTTTTGTAATTTGTATACTGTTAAACAATAATAACATTTTAAGTGTGTTCTTAGTATATGCATATGTCTTCTTTTTTTTTTTAAAGGCAGTTAGGGTGTCCACGGACAGTTTGTTGTTGTGTCTGTTGTGTCCGCAATTAACCAAAACGGTGGTGTCCTAATGACACTCTACCTGTCCGTATTGTTTGTAATTAAAATGGAGGTGTCCTTAGAACACACAAGATGTCCGCCTGTCCGCAATCACCCAAAATGGGGGTGTCCTAAGGACAATATACCTGTTTGTACTGTTTGTACTGTTTGTAATTAAAATGGAGGTGTCCTTAGAACACACAAGATGTCCGCCTGTCCGCAATCACCCAAAATGCGGGTGTCCTAAGAAGACCCCCCTGTTTGTAATGTCCGCAACCAGAATGAATGAATGCCTGAAATTCCGGCAGTTTACCGCTGGACTCGTATTACCATTCCGCCTCCATGATTCCCAGAATTACCTGGGCATTATGACCCCGGTGACCCAGGAATTCCGGTGGCGGAATTTGGTAAATCCCCATTCCCATTGAGCCCCATAGGTCTCAATGGGAATGGGGAAGGGGAAACACCGGCACCATCTCGAGATGTTGAAGTCTCCGAATGAAATAAATGTGTGTCAAAACTTTGCGGACAGGTGGACGGGATATGTGTTGGGGGACCCGAACACTGTCCGTAGAACACCTGCGCCCATGCGCAAAACCGTCCCTGTGCATTTGGTGTCCAGAAGACAGCCGTCCCATTCGCGAACGTGTCTTTGACGTCATCATTTGACCGCACCCATGCTTATTTGCGGACACTGTCCAGGTCCCCAAACATTTAAAAAGTGTTTTTTTGAGCAATCCAAGGTATTTTACAGTAAATGTTCACCATTGCACATGTCTAAGACAATGGGCCTCATTACGAGTCACCCGGTCTGGAAATAACGGTGGCGGTAAACGCGCCCCCACCATTGTTTCTGGACCAAGTGATCTCAAGTTCTGCAGGCGGGAGGTGTCATTCCCGCCAGGTCTGACCTGGCGGGTTCAACACCACCCACCTACAGGCAGATGTGGAAACACCGGCACCATCTCGAGATGGTGCCGGTGTTTCCACTTCCCCATTCCCATTGAGACCTATGGGACTCAATGGGAATGGGGATTTGCAGAATTCCGCCTCCGGAATTCCTGGGTCACCGGGTCGTAATGCCCGAGTAATTCTGGGAATCATGGAGGCGGAATGGTAATACAAGTCCAGCGGTAACCTGCCGGAATTTCAGGCATGGTTACCGCCAGACTTGTAATGAGGCCCAATGTACCTGCCGATCTACATACTTTTTGGAACTTTTTGAGCCCTTTCTTGGTGGTTGATGTGTCTGTGGCCAGCACGGGTTTCTATGAAGCTCGCACCTGCACCCCTATAAAAGGCCCACACCCCAGAGCTGATCCTCATTCTGGTTTTGGATTTCCAAGATTTACAACAGGACAATTGTGCAGGTTGCTGTTCTTCATTCCTGGTCCTGGTTCCTGGTTATTAACCTTCCAGATGTCATCCCAAATTGCTTCTGCTGCTACTGCCATCAGCATCCCCACCCACTCCACCACGTCCCCAAGGGTCTGCAGAGGAGGCAATGGAGAGGGATGAAGAGGATGAAGAGGATGAGGTAGTGGAAGTCCCTACTACTAGCACTCATCGTGAGTCTTGTGTGTGGCGGTTATTTACCACTGTTGATGGAAAGTCAAAAGCTGATGCGAGCAAGGTGATCTGCACTCAGTGCCACATGGTGCTGAGTCGTGGCAAGCCGGGTTCGTATAGCTATGGTACTACATCAATGATGGGGCTATTCGTAAGGTTGTACCTTGCGATAAACGTAGTAGGTTGTGTTCCTCTGCAAAATCCTCCGTTTCCACTCCTGTCACCACATAAGTCACTCCTGTGGGACAACACATCCCTCCAGCTGCCTCACAGGCCATACATGATGCTGTTGACCTTTGCCTTTCGAAGGTCACAATATTGTGCATGTACTGCGACGCAGCACTCTGCAGGGGGAGAACCTTTGGAGTTCTTTCGAGACTACGGTCAAGGAATATGAGAAGGTCTGCGACCTACCTCAATAAGGCCCACCCTACATCTTTCTCCCTTCACCTGCCCTTTCTTATCCCTGTGGTTGGTGTCCCTTCCTTACCCTCCTTTACTTGTGTTTTGAGTTTAAAAAACCAAAAAAAAAAGGCTCTACTCAGAGTCACCTTTCACAGTTTAAAAATAGAAGTGACAAATAAATAGTGCAGGGCCCTGTGCATTTTTTAGAAGTCCGCAGACATTTATTTTTTGGGAGCGCTGCCCTATCAGAACCATTGCACTTTTCTATGGGAGGAAGTGGTGGCTCTGAAAAGAGCCTTTTTGTGGTGTTATTTGTGTTTCAAAAACGTCACATGGTCAACACCTACTGCAAAATGGATTTCTGTAATTCCAAAAAAGGTTCCAATGCATTTTGTATATTTCGCAGAAAAATCTGATTGCCGGCATAAGTAAGATGTTCTCCATCTCTGCGAAAAATGTGTCTGCTACAAAACATAATGTTTTAATTCTGAAAAGTAGACATACCAACATCTCTCAAAAAGGCACAAACAGCCTTGTTAACATTGTGCCTTGCTTTCTCCATTTGTGGACCAAATGAAAAAGAACACAACCACATTTGTCTCTGCGAAATACGGGAAAAAATTACTCTGGAGTTTGGATACATGTCCATGACTTTCTCAAGTCCTTCTTTCATTGCAAATTGCGGAGAGATTCCAGACACATGTCCTAAACTGTTCCCTCCTCAATGATTAATAATAATGTCTGGATGACACTGTGTCACCAAAGAAGCACAGAGAGGTACCAAATTCACCCACTTCATTCTATGCACTCCATTCCAGTGCACTTCCACATGAGAGAATCCAAGATGTGCAGCCACTCCACAGCAATCTGCATGCACCCCCAACCAATGTATCCACAAATCTCCCAGAATCCAGACAATCTGCTTTCTGAAACACACTGCCATAGCTATCTGCTCTTCTTTCATGAAAAATACCTACTGACAAACTCTCTCCTTACAAAACACACCCAGTAAACCTTATTAACCAAACCCGTGCTCTGCTAGTCTCATTTGCATGCCTCTCAACCCCCAAATCCCAGTATGTAATAGGCGGTGTCCACAGACAAATCGAAAAAATCATAATTCAAACAGTGCACCCATTTCAAGCAATAATACGCCTTCAATTAAAAACAGCAAAATGACTTCCCTCTGAATTAGTGAAAGGCATTCATGGCAAAGTAGTTTATTTACCATTAGATCTCAAAGAAAATGTACAAACTCTAGGAGTGCAACAGCCAATAGATCAATATGTCTTAGTAAATGGTGTACCTACAAAAGACAAAATAAAATTGGCAACAACTCCTGGATTTACATAAAGTTAGACAAGCCCTGCAATATCTAAAAAACAACAATGAATACTACAAAGAAAATAATATTGAATAAAACCTGAGAGAAACCATTGAAATAATTCAAGAGTCACCAGAAACTGGTCAATTTCAACTTTTGAATCCTGCTACAGAATCCAATATTTTAGACCATTATACAATTCATCCTTTACACTCTAAAGACACTATAGATGATGCACTGGAAACGTACCAAATGCAACAAGCCAAAGGATCTCCAATCAGCATATGGGAAAAAGGTATAGAAGCACGGGCCTTTCCTCTACTCTTTCCTACTGGAAAAGGAGGAAGGTACAATGATAGACTCACACAGATAACAGCATCAGAATATTGCTCTTTACAAATGTATTCTGACAACCCCAGATTCAGACAAAACATGGAAAACATATTCCACTTCTCTTTGAAAGTGAACTAGCAACTCTATGCTACAGAGTTGCACACACATTAAAATCAGGCACCCATTTTCAAAATATGTAAGCTACACAATTTTTACAAAAAGTGCAAGAAAAAGGTGAGGTTTTACAGTCAAATATTATAAATCGTTTAGCAAGCATGCGTGGTACAAAATAATAATGGTTCCACTGTCACAGAGATGTATGGTGTATGATAAGAAATCTTGGCCCACCCACTTGGTTTGTTACATTAAGTTTGTGCAGAATATGCATGGGAAGATTTACACGATTTCCTATGCATAGCAAACAAAAAGAAACACAAAACATAGATATAAAAACACCAGGAGAACTCTGCTCTCTAGATCCTGTAAATGTATCAAGATATTTCCATCATCACTTCATTGCTATGCTACACTTTATTTGTAATAAAACTGTTCCTCAACTCGGAGAAGTCCAACACTTCTTTTGGAGAAAAGAATACCAAGCCAGAGTAGCACCACACATCCACATGCTATTATTGATTAAAGGTGCTCCTAAATTTGGTCAGGACAGTGATGCCACTGTTTTGCAGTTCATCCAAAAATATGTCACTTGTGAAACCCCTTCACAAACAACACATAGTGACCTTCATGCTCAAATTTTACAATTTCAAAGACACAAATGTGGGAAAGATTGTTGTCGCAAATATATAAAAAAAGAAAAAAGGAAATACAACACCAAATACTGCTCTGGTATCCCTAGACCAGTCTTAGAAACAAGTCAATTAAAAAACTTAATGTCTTCAGTGAGACATAGTGTCCAAGGTAAATCATCTAAGAACACATATTACATAAAAAGAACAGAAGAATCAAAATACATAAATGATTGCAATGCAATCATTGCCCTCCTATGGAATGCAAAAATAGATGTGCAGTACATTGCAGACAATTCCACTGCAGTTGGACAATATGTCACAGCCTACTTAACCAAAGCAGAGAAAACAGAGCTTCAGGAACCCTGGGATGACATATCATCTGACAAAACAAAATCACAGGAATTGTACAGCTTAGGCATAACAATGTTCTCTCATAGAGAATGTGGCTGCTATGAAGATGCATACCGTTTAACCGGTACTGCCTTGTATGGAAAATCGGACAATATAGTATGGCTAAGTCTTGGTCCTGCTAAATCTAAAAAAACAGTTCTCAAATCATATGAGGACATAGAAACAATAGCCAAAAATGATCCCAACAGCTAAGACATTTTGAAAAACAATTTACTAGACACATACTAACCAAACAGGAGTACCACTTTGGTAGCCATGTGTTTCTACCACGTAGCGCAAAACTTCATATACAAAAATAATATTAAACCAGATGAAAAGAAAGGTAGATACAGAGTTGTAAATTGTGAAGGCAGCTTAGTGAAATTTACCAAACACAGCTTAATTAATCATATCAAATTATCAGAAACTCCTCAACATAAAGAACTGTATTACATGTCCCTGCTACAACTTTTTAAACCATGGAGAAAATAAGAAGAGCTACTGGATACATATGACTCCTATGAAGACGTTTTCAAAGCAAATGAAAGTACTATAACAGACGTAAACTTAACACAGTACCAAACAATGTTGCCCAATGAACAGCAACACAAAGAAGAACTCCAGGCCCAACTACAAGTGGACACTCCCGACAGTAGTCAACCTTATGTAACAGGAAGCCAAGAACCACTTGGACAGCCACTAATAGCAAATGAGGCAGAATTAGCCATGACAGAAGTAGAAACACCATGTGTCAGTATGAACAAGCTACAGAAGCCTTTCCTGTACTGAAATCACAACTCAACATGGGCAGCGTAGCATTTTCCAAAAAATAACAAAACAAATTGAACATGGTGTGCAACATGAAATTAAAACTGTACCTGCCAAGACTACAAACCTATACTGCTATACGTGAGTGGTGAAGCTGGTTCAGGCAAAACATTATTAATCAAAATCATCAGCAAGTTCCATCAACAATTGACAAATAACAAACAGTCAGCTGTTGTAAATGCCCCCACAGGTTTATTTATTTATTTATTTATTTACATTTATATAGCGCACAAGCAGCCCAGGGGCATTGAGGCGCTGTTACTTGCAATGACTTAGTTACATGGTACAGGTAAAATAGCGGTTGTTGACACATTGTAAATGTTGCAGGATGACATACTGTTGTTGCAGATATTGCTTTTGATTACATGATACAATATACATGGGGTAATCGTACTAGTATGTCTAGCCTTATGTGAACAGGGTAGTCTTCAGCATTTTGCAGAAGGTGGTGAGGGAGGCCTCTCCACGGATAGTGTGTGGTAGGGCATTCCAGTGCGAGGGCGCAAGGTAAGGGAAGCTGGATCCGCCCGCTTTTACTTTTTTTACTAGAGGCACTGAGAGCATGTTGGTGTAGGGTGATCTGGTTGGCCTGGTGGTGGAGACAGGGTCTCAACATAGTTAGTGTCACTTTACACCGATTACTACTCCTTCCTGTAGAACACCAAAACAAATTAGACTATTACAAATTTTCCACAGAAGCTGCCATGGAACTATGTAGAGTTTTCAAACAAATGAAAATGCTGTTAATGGATGACGTGAGCAAGGTCTCCAACCTAAAGTTGGCTGTGATTCACCTCAGATTACAAGAGGTCCTCAAAACAGACAACAACCAGCTCTTTGGAGGAAAACACAATATTGTTTTTGGAGAGCTTCTTCAATTGACACCAGTGAAAGCTGAACTTATTTTTAAAGCCTTAGGGCACAACTGTGCTATAAAACCCTTGGCAACATAGGAAATGTCAACCTTTGGCAACATTTCCAGTACAGAGAATTAACAGAAAACATGCGCCAGGCTGCAGATCTCACATAGGCCAACATATTAAAAAGTATTAGAGTTGGTGTACTATCTCAAGAAGCACAATCAATATTAAAAGCCAGGCACATCCATACACTCTATAACCATAACTCATGTGCTACTGATGTCATGGAACAATTAGCACATCAAAATGTCAATTACATGTCCGTGATGCCAACTCTTGCAAGCTGTTCAAAATGCAATGAAACAATGTTGAAAAAAGAAATGCAACCAATAATTGAAATTTGCTCCACAAATAAACTGGACATACATGGTATGACACTACTCATGTGTCGACAAACCACAACAAGACTAAATTCCTTAGAAAACTCTATATCCAACAAAGCTGGTTTGGAGAAAATATTAAAATTATCTTCAAACTGTAGAGTAATGCTTAAACGTAACCTTGACGTGGAGCAAGGACTAGTTAATGGAGCACTTGGTACAGTTGTTGGCTTTCAAACATACCTGCATGACAACAACATTCAATTTGTCAATATTCTCTTTGACAAACTATTAGAAGTTAAAAGGATAGAAGGCTCAACAGCCTGCTTCCTTCATTTCAAAGACATGTATGTACACAGAGAACAATTTTCACTAACTCTAGCATATGCAGTTACCATTCACAAATCAAAGGTCTTACCCTAGATAAAGCATTAATAGATATTGATAGCACAGTCTTTAAAGAAGACATGAGCTATGTAGCACTATCATGCTTACGTATACATGACGGGCTATTTGAAGCAAGTAAAGTAAATGCAGATATTCCTTGCATTCTAGAATACAATAGGGTGTGTTCACTCTACACCCCCATCTAAAAACCTATCCTGTTCCACATAAATAAAAACGTTGTAAAAGAAAACTACTTCAAACTGAAAAGATACAGGATATCACTGCAATTCCTCCAAAGAAAAAGAAAAGAAACTAATACGTCATCAAGTACCACAACCAAAGAAGAATCTACTGGTCAAAGTAGCTCAACTACTTCTTCAAAGAAGCAGCACACACTCCGAACAAATGACTTCGATACAAAACTGTCAGGTCCATACAAATTTTCAAATATAACAGCTGTTAATTGCTACGCAAATTTAGCAATGCATATTCTATTCCAATTGCACCAATAATTGAGAACATTTACTTACACAATACAGACCAATTGTGTTTGCAAATGTTAGTCCTTCATAGAAATGCAACCAAAAATCCTGATAACATTTACAGTGTTCATGGAATAAGACAAGAATTGGACTACTGTGCTGGAATGGGCAAATTCACTATAAACTCACAAGAAGATCCACAAGAATTTCCAATGTTCTTACTACATGTACTGGAAAACAAAAACATACCTATAAATGAAATCTTCCAGATTTCATAAATGTGGAAACATACATGCACTCTCTGCAGCCATGTAGCACAGGAACAAGTCCCTAATGAATGCTGTGTGTATGTGTCCATACCTAGCTGTGAATCCATTCCATTTCAGCAATTTATACAAAATGCAAACCATGGCAGATGATGTACTACCTGCAATTCAGATAATCGCTCAACCTTACAAATACAGACACATAGTAAATACGCACTAGTAATGCTTTTACGTTAAAATGCAGATGGTACCAAAAACAACTGTAAACTGACTGGATTCACACATGGTCAAGTATTACTTGGTAAGAAAACCTTCACAACAATAGGTATAATTTACCACGCAGGAGCCACAACTAATGCAGGTCACTACACATGTAAACAAGAATTGTTGATGGTTCGAATGTCATGATAGTACCATTATCCTAAGAAGAGATTACCAGCAAATCTTGTAAACACTTACTTAATATTCTTAAAACCAAAATTTAATATGTAATCTGTGTGCAAAACCTCAACTTCAAAACTGTACACAGTTAGAATATGCCAACAGGTATCTAACTGCCCCAAGATTCTGCAACAAGCAAACTTCTAAATAAATACCACTAAAATCAAACAGGAAATATACAGTTAGAATATGCCAACAGGTATCTAACTGCACCAAAAAATCTGCAACAACCCAAAAGATAGATGAATAGCATAAAAGTAGAAATAAACAATTAGAATCACAACAAGCCAACAGTTAGAAGATTAGCAAGAAACAAGAAATAAACAGTAAAACAATGAAAAAAATATATTGAACCACAACATAGAAGGATTTTTTTAATCCAGCATGGATTTTTTTTCCCCCACAGACCCGATGATTTATAAAACAAACACAGAAACTGAGCAAATTGCACAGTACACTGGTTTGAACTATAGTACTTGTAAAGTACTACATATGAGGTTGAAAAAATACAGAAATGTCTATTATTCAATGCAATAACTCATTATGAACGACCTACTCTAACATATGATCTTTTCTTTTATCACAGAGATCGAAAAAGTATGTCTGGTCCAGTTACCCAGGTGATGAAAAAATTGCATACAACCACAATCCAAAATGTGTACTTCCAAGGGTATCGTATGACGCAGTCCTTGTTACAAACTCTACAATCTTAACTGCATAGCCTAACCAAAACTTCACATACAAACTGTACAAATGAAAGAGTACACAAACTTTTGGGTTGTGGATATTTGATGGGTGTTTGATTCTATATGTGTGTTATGCTGTGGTGGTTATGGCCAGGGCCTAGAGTCTTGGGTGCATGGCCTATGGCCTTCGGCCATGCACCCAAGAGTCTAGACCCTTGCCACAACCACTGCAGCATAAAGCACCTATGCAACCAAACATTTTGACTGTGGTATGTGGGCTGCTTATAGGGAATATTAATTACAATCAATGATCTACTAACAACCCAAAACCAACATCTTACTAAAGTAAAATAGCTACTAGTGCATATATTATGTCCACGGACAGTCGTGAATACCGCGGACATGGCAAACATATCAGTGGCATCTGCCACCCTTGATAAATACAGCATTTGACCCATCTCTTACTACCCAACCCTCCCCAAGCACTCCTGCACACCAACACGCTCCCCAAAATTGCATTTTGCCTCTGTTCGCCTCAGCGCTGTGAACCAAGATGGCGGGCGCATCGAAACAAAGTGACGTACCTCACGCCTCACTCCAGCCAATCGGCAGCCACGTTGCGTGTCCGTGGACATGGCCTAAGTCGATGAGCCAATCGGTGTCCTGTCTGCGCAGCGAACAGAGAAGTGTGTCCACGGAGCAGACATAGGTATCACAAATTGTTTTGCCTTATGTTTTGATCATTTAAAAAAAAAATACTGGTCAGATTTACACCAAATTAACAAAAAGCACACTTTCGGGACTAAGCCGCCGCTCCTGCCACAAATCTGGTGGAAATCCATCCAGCCATTATGTCTATGGGAAAAAAATAATGTTGGGACCCCTTATGACTTTGCCACATACTTTATTTGCAAAGTTTGGTGAGGATTCGTCCAGGGGGAAAGAAGTTATAAGCCGTCCAAAAAGTGCTCTTCCTATGGGATTAGCAACTTAACCATAACTACACAGCCGCTACCACGGGCTGTGTAATATATATTTTAGGGTGAAATCTCGGAAGTGATTAAAAACCAGCGCCCACCCCCCCAGACTGCAAAGTTTCATAAAGTTCTGTTAATATAGAAACAAGTTATTAAGTTATTAAGCATTAAAAAAAAGAAAATTCCAAAAGTGTGGCCTACTTCCCATTCAATATCCGATGGACAAACAAGGTACATTTTTGCCAAAGTGCACAGCCCAAACTGCTGGACGGATTTGGACCAGGTCTGAAATAAATTAAGCACAACGTATTGACTCACAATCCATGCATAGTTTGGGGTTATTCTGTGCAGTCCTTTTTTTTTTAACGTGGTGCCCGCTTCCCAAAAATAGATATCTCAGGGATTTACCAAAAACTGGGTTCTAAAAAAAATGAAATAACCGCCATCTTTTTTTTCTCTCGATGCAAGAGATATCCGCAGCTATAGCTGAGGATAATGGAAAATGAAATGCAGGAAAAAAGCTATTTGCTGGTAACAAAAATGCAAATTCGAACAGGCTAGAGGGGTTGAAGTGAAATTTGGATGTTGGAGGTGGTCTAGGGACTGAGTTTGCAACACCAGGTCATCTATTGCCTTAGTTTTGGGGGTGCAAAGGCCATGGCCACTAACACAAATGCCACCCAGGTCTCCCATCCATGGAGTAACCAGAACAGGCTCTGTTTAGCTTTAAAGTGAGTAAGGGGATAGCCTCCTGAAGTCATGTTGCCTGAATAATGCACAAAAGTTACAAGACCTCTTAGAAAAATGGGTCGGCCAATTCCTTGCTTTGATCCAAAGGAGGGTCAGTCCTAATTTTTTAAAACCTTTCTTCTGTCATTCCTTTAAAGTTTTGCACGCAGGGACCATTGTTTGCCATTTGCTGAATTGCATTCTGGTAGTTGTAGTCTCCTAGTCCATAATAATTAAAATAATAGACATGTTTACTGCAACAGTGGGTTACCAATTCCAGCAGTAACTGAGCCAAACCCTGGTTAGCTTTAAAGCATGGAAGGGGTCAGCCCACTAAGGCCATGTATGTTGCTTAATTAATGAGCCCACTTTACAAGACCCATTAGAGAAACATGGCCTAAGGGAGCTGGATCCTTCTTTGCTTTGAAACTAAACAGGGCCAGTCCCGGTTACTGCATGGATGGGAGACAGTCACAGTCCCGAATACCATGTGGTTTCTTAGTTTTAAATATCTCATAAAACACAGCATTCACATTATTTTTTGTAAACCATGCTGATGTCATATTTGTCAATTGTTAGCCTAAGTGATCATGTTCTGCCTTTTGCTAATTGCATTTTGGTAGTTTTAGTCTCACAGTCAATATGGGGGGAATAATGCCACAATTGTTCACTTTTTGCCTAACAGTGTTCTATAAGGATTTTTAGAGTGACACTATGGTGTATGAACTTTTCAAGTAAGCTTTATAAAGCAGAGCATTTTTGAAAGGTAGACATGGGGATGAGGAGGTGAAATTATAAGACGAAAAGTAAGTCATGAGTATGTACCCACAATGTGGCAAGAATGTTTGCAATCCTGGACACTGGTGCAGTTATTTTCCCCTGATTGTGGCACCAGTAAAGGACACAGGTGGGTGGACAGCGTAACTTTGAGGTTTGGATGCAACCCATTTGTTTTTTTGAGGTTGGCAAGCTCGCTAAAGTATGAGGCTACCAGGATTTTAGTCAGGTTGTCATGTTCCCAGTGCAGATGCTTACTCACAAGACCTCAAGCAATTATTTTTGTATTGTGATTTAGTTTTCCAGGGAATATTTCATGACAAATCGCTGGGTTTTAATGGTGAGCACCTATCATATATTGGCAGCATATTTATTGGAACATTTCCTCTCTCAGGTTAATTTTCTGGTGTTCATTAAAAGTCCAATGCAATTTTGTCTTGTACACTTTCATCTAAACTACATTTGTTTATTTCACTTTAAGATATATGTTCACTTACTGTGCATATATTCGTGGGTGCCACAGGGAAAAAGTACCTGGACATATGTTATTTTTGCATCCGGTCAATTTTATTCCTTTTTACATGCTGCATAAATGTGGTTACTTGGGGTTGTTCGATGTAGGACAAAAGTCAGCAAGAGCCTGCCCTTAATACAAGGAGCTCGTTCCATGCTGCTTAACCAAAGTGTGTGATCCTCTGCAAATAATGTAATCACACTGGGCATTAACTAAAAATATTGGGAGTAGTAATGCCTGTAATCTTTTATACATAATCCAATAAATAGATATGTTTACAGCCACAGTAAAAACAATCACTGGTGACCTGGGTCTCCCATCCATACATTAACCAGGACTCATGCTGCTTAGCTTCAAAGAAAGGAAATTGTCAGCTCTGAAAGGCCATAGTGCCTAATATGCAGCGCAAAGTCACAAGACCATGTGGAGCAATATGGCCTGAGTGGGCCAGTCCCTTACTCACTTGAAGCAGTATTGTGCGTATATTCATGTGTGCCAGCTTTTAATTTTTGCTATGGGTGCAGAAAGTACATGTGCATGTGTTATTCTTGCAGCCTAGACAAGTTGCATGTCTTGTATCTATTGTTATATGGCACACGCCCCATGTTATTTGGATGTTCATCATTCAGAATTCCTTTTTACTTTGTATTTTGGGACTTGTAGTACAGGACACCTGATGGACAAAACAAAACTCACAAAAGGCAACAAAAAAAACAAGAACTGGATGGACATCTTTCGAATTGCATGGAGACATGCATAAACACACACACCCATGCACACACTGACACTGAAAACTCACACTCAGTGTGTTACAATTCCCATATACACACATGGCTGGACATGTGTGCACACACACTAACACTCGCGATCTCGGAGCAAATGCACACTGCATGCACAATCCCTCACACACACACCTTCACACCATGTAAACACACACACACTCACATCAAACACACAAATTCAATGCAAAACCTCTCAGATGACATATACAGCCTCACACCACGCATTCCACCTTACACTGCACATATATTAAGAAAGAGGACTACACTGTCACTGGGCATCATTATAAAACAGAAAACATGAAATTAAAAGAATCACATTTATGCTGAACAATACCATTGGAGAACCTTTACCAGCAGAAGTTTGAGATGCAGCACTTAACCATTATGCTACTATGATGTTATTGTTTGGATTCACACAGGTTTTATAGCTAGCCTTTTATCATTGAACATATTAAATCATAGGCTAAGTGTGAAATGTATGCACTCTGAAATGGTGCACATTAGCGGCCTAGTAGTTAAATGCCGTGCTGTGACCTCTGACAGATCAGGGTTCAAGGCTGTACATTTTTATTATTTTATTTAACTAATTCAATTTAATTAAAAGAAAAGCAACACAACTGGGAGGTGACAGGGTTTGTTGCAGTGCAGTTCTGTGATTTTATTTGGCTTGAGGGTATTTAGTTGTGGCTGCAATGCCAGCCACATCCAAACATCCCTTGCAGCAAAATACGGCACCAGAATGGCTTTCATGCCAAAAAAGTAGTGCTGAAATGGACACTGCAGCGGAATGGCCATGCCAAATCAGCGCGCAGCTAATTGACGGCACCAAAAAGAGGTGTTCCGCTTGGAGCATACTGCTTAAGCAAAGTGTGTGGTCCATGGCAAACAATTTAGGCTCACTGCGTATTGCCTAAAAACATAGTGGGTTCTCAAAGCCTGCAATCCGAAGGCCATGACTTGTGGTCTGGTAGCATTTTAAAATGGGCAGTGGGCATGACCAAAGTCCGTGCCAACAGACTTTGGCCGAAGACCATGCTAGTGGTCTGGAACTGTTCTAAACATCTATAGAATAACAAAACCCTTGAAATTCAAGGAAAATAAAACTTTAATTGCAGGGTCGTTAAGGTGAGAATTTAATTCAACAAAACCCATGACATTCACTAAAGTCACCTTAACTTCCCACCCCTGTTGCACAGCCTAGGACTGACGTGGAAAGAAACAGATGTCTCTGCCAGTCTGGCCGGGACACAACTTCCATCTGCAGCAGCCCATTCAAGGACCCAAAAAAGGGATTACCCCTCTAGCACAACCATGCCTCAAAACAGCCAATTGAATCAGGAAAAGATGTCTGCCACTTTCAGCCAAGCTCTGCTGAGCTCCCAAGCATCAATGCACCGCTTGCAAGCTGATTTGCTGAGAAACACACCTACACTGCACTCTGGACATATGCGGAAGGCAGTGCTGGCCACCCTACAAGGCCACCGCCTAAGGCTGATATGGAGAGCAACAGAAGTCTCTGCTGGTCTCTGCCAGGACCGCTCACTAGCCTGTGCAGTGTCACAACCTGCAGTCTTGTCTCAGGTTCCCGAAATAAGCTACCCCCATCAAGGCAAAGGTACGCCTTTCAATAGACCCTTAGTCTAGCACAGTGATGCTGCCTGATGTTCCTCCATGCACCGTGACCTTGAGCTGCATGAAGCATATCCCATTACCGCCCCCTGCCTATGTCTCAAATCCAAATTTATAAATGCACGTATCCCGGCCACCCAGCCCAACCAGCCTCTATACAACCCTGCTACCAAGCAACTAGCCACCATATTGCCCACACTCACTATACCCACCGGTGAAGAATGTCCCACACTGGCAAGGCTAGCTCATCCCAATGCCAGTCAAGCCTTGAATTCTACTGCCACCAGCAAGAACAATTCACAAACAGCCCTCCCACCAGCCTCTCCCACAAATATATCGCCACTGAAAGGAACCTAAGACTTAGAGCCAGGACTCAGAGCCCACCGGCCCATCTGGGCATAAACCCCAGACCTTATAGAAATGGGCACTTAAGAGCCCGCACACACACCCCCACCAATACCAGACCTGTGCATCAGAGCCTTAATCCTGAGTACACATCCAAGAAACTACCAGCCGCACCTCATAGTGCTGAGCTCCCTGCTCAATTAGAAGATTGTGTATGCCACAGCCCTATCCTCATCAATAACAAATTCCTACCTGTGCATGCCCTGGAAATAAATGACCTGTTCTGCACCCTTAAACCAGACCAGTGGGACTGCCCACTAACCCATGCAGTGAAATCTCCGTTTTTAAAATTGCATTGTGAAACCTAGGCCTTTTCCCCACTTTTCAGGACTCTCAAATTTAGGTGTGTTTTTCTCCTGACTTTAAAATTGCATTATGAAAGTCTTTAAAAGTGCATTGTGATAGTCTTTAAAATCTGATTGTCTTTCGTCTTGTCCATCTCTCTCTCATCTACTTGCACCTTGCCCAGTGTCCATCCCTAGTGTTCTCCCCTTCCCTCTGCCTTCCTCTTCTCTCCTCTCTCCTTTCCCTACTCTATGGCGGTCTCTGTCTCTCCTATCTTCTTTAACTGCTTCTCTGTTGACTATCCTGCTCTCCTCACCAAATCTGGTAGGAAGAAGTTTAAAAAGAACATCCTGGTCTCCAACTCAGGCCTCCCTATCGCTGACACCGGATGTATGTGATCACTGTGAAAATGCTGACACCATTTATGGCGCGGCACAGTGATCAAATAGATCACTGTGCCTCATTCCCCTGGCCTGCATTACCCCTCCTAACCCCCCCTACTCCACTTACCTTTAGGGCAGCACACGCAGAAGTGTGCCACCCACACTCTGCGATCCCTGCGGTGTCAGCAACTCCCACTAACGTGGGTTGGAGCTGACGCTGCAGTGTGCTTTTCTTTTTTTTTCTCTTACGTGTCCCCTGCTTTTCGTAAAGGTAAGCAGGGGACACCCCTGCAACCCCTGACACCCGTTACTGCACCCAGGTAGAGCGGGGGACACCCCTGCAACCCCCGCTCTGTTTGGGCGCAGTAAATGTCACCCTCTTTTTGTGCTCCTCCAAAGTCGCAGTGACTGCGGGGGTGCACAAATGAGGGTGCCATTTTGGTACAATACCCTGACACCTGTACCAGTGCATGCTCCAGGCAAATTTTCACTGACATCCTCTTTGTCGTTCCCTCACCAGACCTATGGACCATACATATGGTCTCTGTGATCTCTCCCTTCTACTCCTCTCCCATTAATGATGGCACATGGTGGGAGGCCCTCCTGGCCTCCTCCCACTCCTCTAAGGTAATCAGTAATGTTTATGTGAATGGTACAGTCTTGGTCCAAGGCCCTCAGGCCAACCTTCTCCTCTTCGATAGCGGCTTCCCGTGCCTCATCAATTTCCTCTCTTCTCCTGGTGCCCCTTTTCCCCCCTCCACTGCTTTGTCTCCTCCCCCTGCTGCCTCCTCTTTAGCTGCCTTGCCCTCTCCTACTTTCTTTTCTGCCCTCCCTCGGGCATCTTCTATACCTCTGCAAGGCATACCTCTGATTTGTACCCCTCCCTGGAATTCTTTCAAGGATGGCAACCTTCTCCATATTGCCACTCTAAACTCTCGCTCAGCTGTCAAACACTCTTCCGACATCTGCCGCCTTCTGGAGGAACTTGACCTCGATGTCCTCGGTCTCACTGAGAAATGGTTCACTGCCAGCTTGTCACGTGCTTTGACACTCTACTCCCTGATGGCTACAAGATCCTCTCCATGCCCAGGTACAACTGTTCCAGAGGGGGTGTACCCCTGATCTTCCCCAAGTGGATTTCTGCCTCTGACATTCCTACGCAGGCCTACTCCTCTTTCGAATGCCTCGTCTGCAGGCTCTCTCTATCTTCTAGCCATTCCCTTACTGTGGCTACTATCTATTGGCCACCTGGTCAGATCTCCTCCTTCCTCTCTGAGTGGCCGGACCTCTCCTCTTCCCTCCTTGTCTCAACCACTCAACTCCTCCTTCTTGGAGAATTCAACATCCATCTGGATGCTTCCTTTCATTCCTCTGTACTCTTTTGCGACCGTTGCTACTCTCTTTCACTCTCTATTCTCCCTTCTGGCCCGACTCACAATGCAGGGCACACTCTGGATGTTCTGATCTTCTCAGACCTTCTCCTTTCAAGCCCTCTCACCACTCTTCTCACCTGGGGTGATCACGTTCTCCTTTCCTCCCAGCTGACCCTCTCTAGCCCCCAGGCCAAGCCAACTCCATCACTGCCACCGACCTTCTCGGTCATCGACCCATGAAGCGTGTGTCAGTTGAGGCTTTCACCGCCACTTTCTCCCCCCCTTGCCTGACTCAAACCCTGACACAGCCCTTTCCATGCTCCACTCTGCTATATCTGATACTCTTGATGGTCGTGCTCCTGCCATGAGGTTCTGCCTGAAGCTCAAAGCTAAGTGCAACTCCTGGTACGACTCAGACCTTGTCACCCTTAAATGCAAGTGCAGGGTGGCTGAGAGGAAATGGCGTGCTTCATGTACATCCTCTAACAAACTGGCCTGCCACCTGCTCCAAAGGCAATACTGGCTCTCTGTCCTCACCAAGAAGGGAGCTCACATACAAGCCCACGTCTCTGCGGAATCTAACAACTTGGCTGAACTCTTAAAATCTGCAGGGAACTGGCCAATCCTGCTGCAGTCCCTACCTCTCCTGTCCCTTCCCAGGCCCTCTGGCACTGGCTTCTCATTTCATCTCAAAAACTCAGGACATCCTGTCCTCTCTCTCCTCCTCTCCCCTTCCTCCCTCTACTCCCTGCTCATCCTCTGGCCCTTCTTGGGCCACCTCTCCTCCCTCCTTCTCTGCCTTTCCCCTGATCTCCCCAGACAAGGTTTCTAGACAAGTCCGATTTATGAAAGTCTCGTCAAAACAGGTTCATCCCTGTTCCGCCATAACCATCAAGGACCATATTGACTCCCTGGATACTGCTGTGGCCCACTTCTGCAACCACTCCTTTACCAGTGGAGTCTTCCCTTCCCCCCTGAAGCACTCCCTTGTCCACCCTCTTCTTAAGAAACCCTCTGCTGACCCGTCCTGCCCGGCTAACTATTGCCCAATCTCCATCACTCCTTTCCTAGGCAAACTCTTGGAAAAACTGGCCAGCCTCCGGCTCAATCTTCACACTGAATCTGTTGGTTGTCTCCATGATTATCAGTCTGGCTTCAGAGCTGCCAGAAGCACAGAAACTGTTCTCCTGAACATCTGTGAAGAACTGCTCGCCAGCCTTGATTCCAACAGCCCCTGTGTCCTCCTCTTACTTGATCTCTCTTCTGCCTTTAACACTGTCAACCATGCCATCCTGCTCAACCTTCTCCATGATAACCTGGGTATCACCAGTCAGGCCGTGGCCTTGCTGACTTCTTTCCTCTACGATCGACCCTCCCAGGTTCAACTTGGGTCCTTTCTCTATTGTATCTCTATCTCTACCTGTGGTGTTCTCCAGGGGTCTAAGCTCTATCCCTGGCTGTTCAACCAATACCTGGTACTTCTTTCCCACCACATTGCCGCACTCTGCCCCAACTTCCAGTGCTTTGCGGATGAAACTCAGCTCATTCTCAGGCTACCCTGAGCCACCTCTTCTCCCTCTCTAATCTCTGACTGTCAGCCATCCAGGAGTAGTGTGCCGCAAATGATCTCTGCTTTAATACCAGTAAAACCGAGATTCTCCTCATCGGAACACCTGTTCTCTCCTTTCCTGTTACTCTCTGGCTGGCCTCTCTTGGGCCTCTTCCTTCTACCACCTGTGAGGCTAAAAACCTCAGGGTTATCTTCGACCACCCACTCTCCTTCTCTCCTCACATCTCTGATGTCTCTAAGAAGTCACACTACCAGCTGCACCTCCTCAGAGCTATTCTTCCTTTCCTCTCCTTCCCCCAGAAGCTCACTGTTTCCAGAACTCTGGTTCTCTCCAGGCTAGACTTTCTAAATCTGCCTGCTTCTACTCTCCGCCCTCTGCAACTCATCCAGAACAGGACTGCGAGACGTGCCCTTGGCCTCAAGCCCAGGGATAGTATCTCTCCAGAACTGCAATCTCTGGGCTGGCTCTCAGTGGCTATGAGGGTTAAGTTCAAAACCCTCTGCATTGTCCAAAAGGCCTTCTGGGGCATGTGGCCTCAACACCTTCAACTCTCCCTAAATATCTTCCTTCTCAAGCTCTTCACTCATCTGCCTCCAACTCCCTCAGGATCAGTCGATTCTCCAAGCAACGAGTTGGTGGTAGATCTCTTTCTTTGGCTGGGGCCTCCCTCTGGAACAGCCTCCCTGCCTTCCTGAACATTGAGGAGAATAATCTCTGGTTCCGGAAGCACCTCTAAACCTTTCTCTTTGCTTCTGCCTTTTCTCCTCCTCTCCCCTGCTGACTTCCTGGCTGAAACTGAAACTGTACTGGTTACCTGGCCACCCTCTGATCTCAAGCCCATGTCGCTTCCCTGCAAGTCGCACACCTGCACTTCCTTCCTGGCAACCCCCACACTTGGGGACTGTTTTTCTGTATCCCTACATTTCCACTACCAGCACTTGACACCTGATGTCTGCACTTACCCATGCACTTGCCACCAGCTGGCCATACTTTACTTATTGTTTATTTATTCTTTTATCCCATGTACTGCACTTTCCCCCTCCCCCTTCAGGTGCACTTGCACAATCTGAATGACACCTGGCCTAGTAGGATCATTGTCCGTCTTCCCTCTGTTCCCCCTCCCTTGCCTCATCGCACCTTGAAAAACTTGTGTATAGGTGCACTATAAATGCCATATCATATCATATTGTGTCATATCATAGCACAACCATGCCTGAAACAGCCAAATGAATCAGGAAAAGATGGCCGCCACTTTCAGCCAAGCTCGACTGAGCTCCCAAGTATCACTCCACCGCCTGCAAACTGATTCGCTGGAAACACACCTACCCAGCACTCTGGGCCGATCCAGAAGGCAGTGCTAGTCACCCCACAAGGGCACCACCTAAGGCCGACATGGAGAGAAACAGATGTTTCTGCTGGTCTCCGCCAGGACTGCACACTAGCCCGTGCAGTGTCACAACCTACTGTCTTAACTTATGTTCCCGAAATAAGCTATCCCCAACAAGGCAAAGGTACGCCTTTCAATACTAATGAGCCCTACCCTAGCACTGTGATGCCGCCTGATGTTCCTCCATGCACTGTGACCCTGAGCCGCATGAAGCATATCCCATTACCACCCGCACATATGTCTCTAATCCACATTTATAAATGCACATATACCGGCTCCCCAGCGCAACCAGCTTGCATCCAACCCTGCTGCCAAACAACTAGCCGCTATACTGCCCACACGCACTATGCCCACTGGTAAAGAATGTCCCACGCCGGCAAGGCTAGCTCATCCTAACCCCAGCCAAGCCTCAAATTCCACTGCCACCAGCAAGAAGAATTCACAAACAGCCCTCCCACCAGCCTCTCTCACAAATATTGCCACTGAAAGGAACCTAAGACTCAAAGCCAGGGCTCACAGCCCACTGGCCCACCTGGGCACAAACCCCAGACCTTGTAGAAATGGGCACTTAAGAATCCTGAGTACACATACAAGAACCCACCAGCCGCACCTCATAGTTCTGAGCTGACTGCTTAATTGGATGATTGTGCATGCCACATCCCATCCAGCCCAACACTTCCCCTCTCAGCAGCATACCAACCAGACACACATCCACACTCTTGGGAGCCCTCATCAATGACAGATCCCTACCTGTGCATACCCTGGAGATAAATTACCTGTTATGCACCCTTAAACCAGACCCGCTGGCCATCACAGAGACATGGCTGAGTGCGGCCTCTGGCCCAGCCCTATCGTTGGCAATTCCTCAGGGCTATACCATATGTAGGAGCGACAGACTCACCTCTAGAGGGTGGGTGCCGTCCTTATCGCAAAAAAATCACTACCCATTAGACACTTCTCCTCTTCTTTTTAAGGCAACTGTGACTTGCTTTCTACCAAAATCTCCATCCTGCACACAGAAATACCCAATTTACACATTATCTATCATCCACCTTTCCATCTCTCTTTTGAGGAAAATCTCCTGCACACTTTACCCGCCAGCATCAAACCCACATCCAGAACCATGCTCCTAGGAGATCTGAACCTGAACCTAAATGACCCCTCTGATCAAGATGCCTGTTCAATAGCCAACTCACTAAGTGTTCTCGGCTTTATTCAGCGCGTCCACAAGCCAACACACAACAAAGTTTGCACACTCGACTGGGTGGCAGACCTCAACTGCCAAGCAATATCTGCACCAGTACCCCTTACCCCTGGTCTGACCACCACATTTTATCCTGTGACATTTCTAACTCAACCAACCCCACACTCACAATCCCCATCCTAACCCTTACACTAGTCCGCAGTTCCCGCAAACTCACCTCTGCCGCCATTGCCCCTTTGCTGGTGCCATTGCTGCAGCATAACATCTGCACCAATGACCCCAACATAATCGCTGAACTGTACATCAACACACTCTCTTCCGCAGTTGACACCATTGCCGCCCTGGCACCACGCAAAGCCAAAAAATCCAAACACATAAACACCTGGTTTACCTCTGATCTACATAAGCTCTGTGCTTTGAAGCACAATGCTGAAACACATTGGATAAATAACCCCTCAAGCTCACTAAAAACCCTATTCACCAATGCAGCCAGATCTTACAAGCAAGCCATCATTTTGCCTAAAGCCTCAGTGTATAACCTTAGAATAGTCAATGCTAACTCCAAAACACGCAAGCTCTTCACTGCTTTGAAGGAGCTAGAAACTCCTGCAACCTCTCCTCCTGCACTACTAATGATTAAGCCTGGTGTTCAGCAATACAACATTCCATGCTGAACAAAATTAATTTATTACAGAAAAAAATCAGCCATAAACTCACCTCACTCAATAATATAACAGTGCCCCCTCTACCTTCACCCTACCCTGCCCCCACCTGGAACCACCATCACAGTGCCCAGTATTCGACTTCAGCCCTATCACAGAAGAGGATACAGATCCATCTTTAAAAGCATCAAACGACACAAAGTGCAAAGGTGATGCCTGCCCAGCCAGTATCATGAAGGATTGCGCAGACACTCTAGTACCATTTATTACCAGATTTTATCAACAGATCCCTCGCCGCTGGCGTAGTACCATCCTGTCTTAAAGAATCATGGATACTGCCCCTGATTAAAAAAGCTTTGCTCGACCCATCCACCCCAATAAATACAGGCTGATCACTACCTTCCCATTCTTCCTGAAAATCTTGGACAGAGCAGCCTACGTCCAAATTCAGCAATTCCTCGAGACACACCATATCCTTGGTATAAGACAATCAGGCTTCCGTATGGTTATGGAATGGAATCTGCTCTCATCAACCTCAAGAACCAGACTACAGAGATTCCGTGAAACCGGCCCCCTACTTCTCCTTGTCTTCTCAGCAGCGTTCAACCTGGTTGACCATCACATTCTCTGAAACCACCTCACCACTGATGCCCACTTCTCCACAGGAGCAACAGCCTGGGTCGCTTTACAATCCAAGCTTGGATGGCCACGCATGGCCTTCAACATAATGAAGATAAGACTGAAATCGCGGCGGTAGGATCCTCGATAACCTTAAAGAAGCTTGACCCACAATATGCCTCCTTCAATATTGACGGTTCCCTAATCCCAGCCTCCGCCACAGTAAAGACCCTAGGAGTGCACCTAGACTCTACCCTCTCACTCTCACGACAGGTGACCGTCATTTTCTCATCTGCTGCTCATTCGACAAAAATTATCAACACTGCCAGACCATTCTTATGCCAAGACAGTTGCCTCACCATTGCTCACGCCATCATCGGTGCAAGGCTAGGCTACTGCAATTCCCTCTTTGTGAGCACCTTCGAAACATAACATTGACAAGATGCAGGTGATCCAGAACAATGCCAGCAGAGCTGCCCTCAACATTCCCAAAGGAGACCACATCTCCGGTGCTAGGAGAAGCATTCACTGGCTGCTGATCTGTGAAAGAATCATATTCAAGACCCCCTCGATCACGCACAAATGCCTCTCAAATGCAGCCTTTCCATATCTCTCACATAGGTTCTCCATAACGTGCGCCCTCAGAACTGTAAGATCCGCCTACACGAACAGACTATGGCTACCTTAATTCAACCATTCAAAGCCAGAGGTGCTGGCTTTCCCACCTCACGACCAGACAATGGAATTCATGACGCCAGGAAATCATTGAATCTTCGGCTCTTTGCCTAATCCAAAACCCAAGTTCTTGTTTCCCCTCCCTGACAACCCCATCACTCAAGCAATTGTGTAACTGGTTGTAACTGCCCCTTGATGCCCCTGGGTTTAGCGCACGTTATGAATTAATACAATAAATAAATAAACAAATATGACCAGAATGATGACAAACAGATCACATCACTGATGATATCACTAATTACATGTTGTATGAGAAGACTGATGACATTACAAATCACATCACTGATGCCATCAATGGTGACAACACTAATTACATTGAATATAACTGCTTACATCAATAGTGGCATTAGACACACTATTATTTGTAAGTTAGCTCATCAAATGTTTGAATACTTTAATGACATTTTAGGCTGTGGACTTAGACATGACAATGGATGGGGTCAATGGCCTGTGCCAAAGACCATTGCTAGTGGTTGCTTAGTGTTAATAAATACCAATGTGCATGGTTAAAAGCCAGGCCTAGTAGCCCATCACTGTTTTAAAATATACAGTGGGCAACGTTGAAAGCTGTAGTCAGTGGCCATGGCTAAAGGCCATATCTAGTGCCCCTTAATATGTTAGAATATACAGTTGTCACAGCCAAAGGCCGTAGCCCCTGACTAATATTATGTTAAAGAACATTGCTAGTGGTTGGTTATTGTACATAACATATAGTGGGAATGGCCGAAGGCCATCACTTATTGAATTTTAATATTTTAAAATAAACAGTGGACATGGACAAAAGATGTACAAACTGATCAAGGTCAAAGGCCATGGCTTGTGGCCCATTTATATGTTATAATATATAGTGGGCACAGCCAACGATGTTGGCCACTAGCCAGTAATGTGCTAAAGTCCACGGCTAGTGCCTGACCAGTGTATTTAATATACAGTGGACACAGTTGAAAGCTGTATCCACGGGTAAAGGCCAAAATCTATGGTTGGTAGCCTATTAGTGTTTTAAATTACTCAGTGCACATGGGTGAACGTTGTGACCACTGTCCATAACTGAAGGCCATGCCTAGTATCCATCCATGTTTTAAAATATATTTGGTCATGCACACTGGCCATGGCTGAAGAACATGCTTTATGCCAATTACTGTTGTAATATAATTAGTGATGTCATCAGTGATGTGATCTGTGATGTCATCATTGTGGTCATAGGCTGCACAATGGGGCACAAAGTTAAAGTGGCTTTAGTTGAATTTCAGGGATTTCGTTACATAAAGTTCTCACCTTAACCTATCTGCAACAAACGTTTTTTCCTTGAATATATTTGTATATTTAGCAACTAACGTATCTCTTCATTACAATAAAAAAAAAGTTGATGTAGCACCCCCTAAAAAAGAGAAAAAGTGGGCATTTCTGATCTGAACCCTTTTCCAGTGGAATTCAGAGAGTGCATTTAAAAAGGTGCATTAGTGTTGTACTCTGCTTCTGAACGCAACTCATGTTCTTCCTTAAAATGAGGTTGTATGGAGATGTAACAAAGAACCCGTAATAAATAGAGCAGGCACATTTACAGAAATACTGCTTGTGTTTTTTTCTATAAAATTGAATGTTATCCTCAATCCCACATATATTTTTGCAATTTCCTGGAATTACTACATACAGTGATATTAATTAACTCCTGCTGTAATAATGTGTGCACTTTGCAGAAAAAAAGTAACCTTTGTTTCTGCTGCACGTGGGGTGTGGGGACACTGCAGTCTACTGACATAAACATTAAGGGGCTGACACATTTGAAAGCGTGATATTAGTTCATAATATTATAACTAGAACCTCACCATGATCAAATATTTTATTTTTCCCAGCTGCTGTTATTGCCAATAGGGATTTTACAGGATGCAGCGGATCTCCATTTACTCATCCCAGAGTTTAGCACGTGGCAGGATTACTCTGGAGATGCTCCGGTATGAAAGTAGAACATCTTTGGCGCTGATTAAAACTGGCATGGTTTAATTGTAGGATTAAGCTTCCTGCGCTCTTAATCCGAGATGTACCTGCTCTGTTGTTTTGTCTGGTGTTCTGATGCTAAAATTTAAAGTGCTGGACGGAGCTGGGACAGATCTGAGGAGCCCTAACTGTGCGCGTGTTTTGTGTCACTGAGGTTCTCAGGGTGCCCTTGTGCTCTATTGTAGTCTTCAGAGGTACACCTAAATCCTCTAGTATCTGGCAGCTAGGCTGAGGGAATGGTGCAATCACTGTTGGAATGTTGGGGGGTAACAATATTGCCAGATGTGCTGTTAGGATTGTGGTTATTACTGTGTAGTTATTGTTATAAAATGAATTAGTTCCCTACAGTGACAACATGGTTGCAGCCTGCAGGCAACAACAAGAAACCTGTCTCCTGTAGGAAGGAAGGATTCAGTGACGACTTCCTTTCAGGTAGGAAGGATGAGTTTTTCAGGTCAGATTGTGCATGAGTGAAGGGGATTCACCAAGTTACATCCGCTGTCACCCAAAAGATTGATGCACACTAGGAGTTTGCTCATGGAAAGAGAATTGTCATTTTTAGGGGATGGGGTCTCGAGATTTGTTAATGGACAAACTACCTTTCACCCACTGTGGTGGATGGGTTTTGTGCATTGTCATGCGGCCAATACACTGCATTTCATCTTTTAGAAGTATAGATTCTGCACAATGTCCCAGGGACAACACACTACTTCATCTGTAAGATTCTGAGCATCATGTCACTCAAAAGGAATTTGTGTAACAAGTTCACCTGTTGAAATAAAGGGCTCAGGAGAATTTCCAGGTTCCTTGAACAAAGCATGGCCTTTAAACTGAAGGTGGGATGGCTTACAGATTCATAGATGGATAGAGAACCTTTCCTCTGTTGGAATGGTGAATTCTGAGAATGTCTTCATGGACAAACATAGCTTCCCTGACAGGAAGAAGCGGGTGTGTGGCTGGGGATGCAACCCATGGACAAACAGCCATCAACTATAGGAAGGATGACTTTGTGTTTTTCAATGATGGCCAAAGAAAAACTCGACATGTAAAATTAATCTGCTCGTAGGCTAAACACAAGGACAGATAATCTACAATTAAAATGTTAAACTTCATCTGTAAGAGCTATATAAACAAAAAAAATTGTAATGTTTGAAGAGTTGATTCTGGTGATAAGCAAAAAGGTGGTGAGCCAGAAACCTCAAGGGAGGGTTGGTTTTGGGGAGTGGACCCAGGATATAATCAGTTAATTAAGTGTGGGAGGGATGAGTTTGAAGGATTCACCAGAGATGCAAGAGAGGTGGCTTCTGGAAATGTAGACAGAGAGCAGGAACATGTGAGAGTGGCTGTAAGCTTAATCACTCTCATGACACTCTATACAACCTCTGATAGTCAGAGACAAACCAAAGGCCCACGTAGAGCACCCCTAGCTTACACATGTGGGGGATAGTCGTGGATGCTGCTCTCATTTTAGGCAGCAACTGTTCCTCTTTGGACCACAACCCTTTTTTACCCCCTCAATTTCACATCTACTGGATTTTTCATGTGTTTCCTTAGAGTCACAATTGGAATTGTATGGCTTTTTAACAATATAAACCTTTCAAGCTCAGTGACCGAAAGTGAATATTCTTAGTGGAGGGTTATTACCATCTGCCAAGAATTAAGGCAGGTGACCATGCATAGGAAGGGAACCTTCTAATTCATGTGCAGGATTTCCCCTGAGAAAATGTTTTCAATAATGAGAACAAAGAGGTAAAAAGCAATACAATTACAGACTCTAGGGTAACACATGAAAAATCCAGTAGATGTGAAATTGAATGGGGGTTCAAAGGGGTGTGATCAAAAGAGCGAGGGGTGCTGCCTAAAAGGAGAACAGCACGCCTGAAACAATATTTTATGTGATTCGGAAAACATGTTTTCGGGTCACTCAGCATGGTCGCAGGTCGTCTCGTATGCATCCAGTCTGCATACTTTTAGTAAATCTTGCTGGCTCAGTTCTAAATTAATCAGTCTGTAAATAAAAAAATAAAAAAACTCTTACACTCTTTATATAAAGAATTCAAAAAGTTGAACTAATTTTCTTAAAGGTGGTAATTGCATGCAAGGGACCACAAACGTTAGTTGACATGTGTGTGCTCTGGTGTCACCTTCATAGAAGCATCCATTTATAAAAAAAACACATGTGCAGATTATATTTACAATGGATCCCTATGGGATCCACCTAGGTTAGCAGATGTTAAACAAGGGCAAATTGCATACAAAATGTGTAAAACTAGGAGGCTTCTCAGGGAGAGTGGGCATTAAGAGGAGGACATGTATGCATCCTCCTTTCTTCAACTCTACCTGCACATGCGTTTTAAAATGAAATACTAGGTAAAACCAGTGTAAAGACTGACATGAGCCATTACACCCCTATTTTTACACTAATGCTACGTAACCACAGCTTTTACAAAATGAGCCTCAGCAAGTGAATCGTCCTAATTCTGTACATGTATCCCCTATGAGAAAGGGGAGAGGATCAAATAGCACCTTGCTGCACTGCACACTTTTGAAGTGGATTTTGGGAACATCAGAATGACTGCCTGTTTTTAAGTTTGACAATAGTAATTTTAGCTGATAACCTACTGAACACTTAATGTACACTGTCCTGGTGCAGATATAATTCATCAGAACGCTTGCCCTAACAATAACATGTCTACAAAACGCGGGATGTATTATATTCTTTTGGAAAGCTTTTGATATTTGTAAAAAAGATGTGCTCTGTCCTGATAAAGCTACGAGCACCCCCCCCCCCTACCCCAAGCATTCCTTTTTGTGCAAGCACTACAACATTACTAGGGAGTGATATTTGAGGGACCTGAAGGGAATGTTCCATATTTGGAGGGGATCTGGACACCCTTAAACACCCTTGTAGTTGAGCCCATGAGTTAGGTGCACGTTTTCTAAGGGTTCTGTGTCAGAGGACTAGGATTCTCAATGGAACAGGCCAAGAAAGTTTAACCTCTTGTGAAAATGCTGTGTCATTGTGGAAGCTAAGCATTAGTTAGGATGGTTCGGGCAAAACACGAACCAGTGGAATGTTTATGAACTGTTTTGTTCAACCAAACCAGGCTTCTTCATGAAGACAGATGGTTTTATATAAATAGGCAGGAGCGGCTCAGGCCTGGTGAGGACGTGATGTGTAAGATAGATTTAAGTAAAATAAAACTGATAATAGGGTCTAAGTAAAGTTAGGCTGGCTAATTATTTTCTTTTTTGGCAGGGCACATGATTATATAGCTGGGGATTGTAATGTTCGAGTAGAGACCGACTAGAAAAAAACATTCATTTTGTCGGTGAAAGAAAAGGCCAAAGCGCTGAGAACCCCATGTGAATTTACTGGGTGGAGAATAAGCCCAAAGCACAGAGCACCCCATCACAGTTTATAAGTGTAGTAATAAACTACAACAATAAAAACCGCACATGACTTCTTTGTAAGTGAAGGTGAACGCCGGTGCACTGAGGTCTTCAAATGCATTTAATGGACATATGAGAAGGCTGAATCACTGAGAACCCATGTACATTTACTAAACATAAAAGAAGGCCAACAAACTGAAAACCCCACATGTATTTACAAGGGGGAAGAGAATACCAAAGAACTAAGAAACCCATCTGGTTTTTGTAGGTGGAGGAGAAGTCAAACCACTAACAATTGTGTGTACATTTTCTGGGTATAGCAGAAGGCGAAACCATGGAAGCTTTCTTAGGAGGAGGAGAAAACACAGCACTCAGAAACCTACATATGTTTACTAGACCTAAGAGAAGGCAACACACAGAACCCCACATGCATTTATTTTATAAGCAGAGTATATGATCAAAGTACTAAAAAACACACATTCATTTATTGATCAGAATTGTGAATGAAATGTACAAATCCAAATCTACAGCAAGACCCAAATATGGCAGGTGAAGTGCTAAGAAGGAGTGGGGGGGTGAGGAATGCATCTGTTGGCTGTGTCTCACTGGATGCAGCAGCAGTTTTTTGTGTTGGAGAAGCTTTTTATTATTTATTATTATTAGTAGTAGTTTTTAGTATAATTATGGTATTTATTGAGCACCGACCTAGCTACGGGAAGCAACGAAGCGCCTTACAATAATATGGCTAACAGTAGAGGGTGGACAATTGGCAGCATGGGGGGAAGACAGTGGGCACCAGATCGCAGAGTGTCAGGTAGGGTGGGGAGTGAAGAGTTTGTGGACCTATGTGTTAAGGAGGAGCCATTACTTGAAGAGGAAGATATTGAGCTCTTTCCTGAACTGTGGAAATGATGGGGCAAGTCTGATGTTCACAGGGAGAAGGTTCCAGAGTTTTGTATAGTGCCCCTGTAGATGGGTGTTTGGTAGAATGTTTGTGCATCACAGAGAGAGAGAGAGAGAGAGAGAGAGAGAGAGAGAGAGAGAGAGAGAGAGAGAGAGAGAGAGAGAGAGAGAGAGAGAGAGAGAGAGAGAGAGAGAGAGAGAGAGAGAGAGAGAGAGAGAGTGTGTGTGTGTTTTCATTCTTGTCTAAGGTTTCATTTGTGTCAGTTAGGACCTCTAGCCTGGGTGGTGGGACCCAGTGTTGCACTCCTCTGTAACATAAACTATGTTTCCTATAAGTCCTATCAAAGGAACTCAGAAGATAACTGGTCATCATTCATTACATGGTCGACCAGTTTACAGAACCTGACAGTAAGGAAACGCAAGCACGGCATATAAGAGCTATAACAGTGCGAAGGAGCAATGAGGAAACAGAAGAAAGGAAGACTGCTGAGGGGGAGCAGCTGGTAACAAGAGGAAACACTGCCCCCCAACTGACAGTAAGTCCGATCACCCAGGGCTCCACAGAGGGGAGGAAAGGCCTCTGAAGTGCCCATTATATCTGCGCATGTCCCAGGGAGCAGCAGTGAGCAGTGGTGCCCTGAAGTTGATCTCCCTACAGTTACAAAAGTCATTGCGGCCCTTTAAGCTAGATGCGCAGATAGACGCTGTGCTAGTGTGCCCTATGACTATTCATTCATGGTAGTGATTTAAAAGCGCGTTGCAGTAAGCCAAGTTAAGTGGACATTTTCCGACAACCATAGTCTTAGGGACTGTGTCAAGGACTGGTGATACCGCTAGCAGGGCAAGAAGATTTGTTTAAAGAAATCTACAAGTGGTTATATGTTTTCTTTGAATTTATAGAGTCGTTAAGTGTCAGGAGCTCCGGGAGTCTCAAATACTACTTTGAAAATGATGATGTCATAAGTTTACCTGAATAGTGTCGACACTCGGTTCGAATGAAGCAACATAGCATTCGCTGTGCGCTACAACAACGGTTAAGGTTTGAAATCGAGAAAGGAACCCTAGCAGGTGACGGCACTTCCACACGTTGAGCATCCTGATTACCTGTGATCCTTTGCAGTATGTTTTTACGTGGATTAACGTACATGGAGCAAGGGGGAGGTTCAGCGTGCCAGGGAGACAGACTCAACGCTGCGATGGAGTCAAGGTGCAAAGGAAGCAGATGGCAAAGATGAAATTAAAGTCAATCGGGACAGGAATTTTAACGAGCCGAGCAAAATGATATCCCAGCCAGTGAAACAATCTAACAGCCACCACCGCAATGAGATTGACGTAATTTTGGCCAAGATAGCTAAGGGTGATGGGGGTCAGAAGAGACTGCGACAGCAATGTAGGGAAAGTTAGCAGACTTTCCCAGAGATACTGTCCAGAGTTATGTATGAGTTGTTCAATATCCCTGATGAAGGGGGTAGCAGAGGAAGAAATGCTGTCGGATCCTTATTTCTGTAAAACATGTGGAAACGTTTTGGATAGTCCGGAAAACAGTTGTTTGGTTGTGTTTCAGGAGGTAGAAAAAAGGGAAGCATAATAAATAAGGGTGGGTTACGCATACGTCTGTAAACACGGCGATGTTGGTAGATCTTTTTTTAGAGGATTTCTAGGTAAAAGTTTACCATGTTTGAGAGTGAATTTTGTGATTTTTAAGCATTGTTTATTGCAGATGTTAGCATATTCTAACGCTTGTATGATAGGATGCGTGGGTGTGTGTATGTGTGGGTGTGCTTAATGCAGCATACGTTGATATAGGTATGGGAATAGGAGCATGCATCAATGGTAAAAGTAAAGTGTCCTGTGTTGGTAAAGTAGAATGTACCCATGTTAAACGTAAAAAAGAAAAAAGGGTTCATTAACTGTTTTTTTTTCCCAGGAATTTTAGGTATGAACATGTTGTTATTTTTATTTTTTTCAATTATTTTTTTAAAGGCCCATTAACTGCTTTTGAGAAATGTTTAGATATGAACCATGGACTCTGGACTGTCATGACATGTGGTAACCTATTCATTTTAGTGGCAAATTATTGCATTTACAACATGTGTTATATTTCAATATGTTCAAGAAAAAAAAAATATTTCTGTTCTTAAAAGGCAGGTGTGGGTATCGAACGATGAGTATCAAATGATGTGTATTAAGCAATGGATGAGATGAAAGTGATATTGTTTGGATGCGTGTTGTACATCACGAGCTACGGCATTTGCTAATTTTAGGGGGGTCGAGCCCACCTCGCTACGATATGTTAGTAAGTTGGAAGTAGAGCCTTAACCCAAGGAAATGCAGAGGTATGGGGGCATTTTTAGGTATGTGTTAGTCTAGCGCATTAGATAGTGAGGTATACTATTTTAATTAGGAAGTACGCAAAGTTTTCTGTGGTCTTGGGTTTCGTCGAAGGTGGGGCAGGCACCAGAGGTGGCTATGATTCGATTACAGTGTTATAGGTTTGTACGTAGGTGGTTTAAGTCACACTGCCTAAGTTAATTCATTATTAGAAAACAGTGTTTTGCAGGATTGGTTGGATTTCAAGTTGCATTAGTGCAGAAGCTCCATAGTGGATCATTTGGTTTATAAGTTTAGTGATTGTTAGTGGGATACTTTGGAGGTGTTGAGTGACAGGAGGGACACTCTCTCGCCTAGTGGAGTATGGATTGGATTGAATTGGGTACATAGCCATGTGTACTGTAATTGATGGTTTGTCCCGTTTTGAGCCATATCTTTGCCCTAAAGGTATGGTGATCATAAGTTGCAATCTTTTTTTTTACCACCTCAGTTTTTTGGTGGAAGGGGGGTCATGCATGTGCTTGCAAAGCTTCCGGAGATGCCTGGCCAGCATTTCTGCATTGGTGTGATGTTGGAGCCTGTGGTTGGTGATTGCACCAGTCTAGCTAGTCGGCAACTATGGGATAGGGCCTGTTGTGTGGGTGGATAGGTGTGTGTCGTGTATACTTTGTTTGGTTGAGCCAGGCATTCCAGTATTGTTGTTCGGGCGCTTGTAGTTGATGCGGTGACATATGTGACTCCCTCGGGGGTCAGAAAGTGCTCTGGGGTGGCAGCCTGGGGGCTTGTCTGTGGCGGGTACAGGCAGAATGTGTATGGTTAAGTTTTGGTGGTGTAGGAAGGTTGATTTTATTGCCCATTAGGTGGCTGGTGGGAATTCTAGGGTGCAGCCTAGAAGCCTGTTCGTGGAAAGAATTGGCGAGTCGAGGTTTATTTGTTGTGGTGAGGAGTTTCCATAAGTATGTAAGGTCAGAATACAGTTACTGCATCTGAAGAGTGTCCGCCTTGAATGTGTGGTGCCTGTGGAGGCGTGAGAGTGGAATGGAAGTGTCCAGCTCCTGTGTGATTGTGTTTGTTTGTGCATTCGTTAGAGGAGGGTGATGTGTTGTATAGTGCCTCTGTGGATGGGTGGTTGGTAGCATGTTCGTGCAGACATCTAGCCTGGGTGGTGGGACCCAGTGTTTCACTTCTCTGTAACTTAACTTATGTTTCTTGTAATAAAGACCTATCAAAGGAACACTCAGAAGATTACCATTGATTACACAGAGCAGTGGAGCATAGACAGATAATGCCTGTCTTCTTGTTCTTTCTTTCCTATACTCTCTTAATTCAAGTTTGCACATTTAATTACTTCAGGTGGATCACAGACCTCTGAAGATGCTGAGTTTCTCAGTGTGGTAGCTTGGGGATTTCAGATTGACAGTCTTCTAGATGAAGCAATAGTATTTGAAGATGATACTGACTTGATACAGCGAGATGGTTGCAGTGCAGTTTGATGAGGGTTGGGGGGATGTGGTCGAAATTGTGGAGTCCTTTAATGAGTCTTGTTACAACATGCAGGTGACATTTCAGGGATGCCAGTGTAGTCGCTGGAAGGCCATCCAAAAGGGAATTGCTACCATCCAGGTGGGAGAGGAGCAAGAATTGTCTTAAGGTAGTATGTGTGTCTCTGTGCTTGCTTCACCAGTCATTTCATAGCCGCACATCTCTTTCACTGCACAGAACAGTGGTACCTGCCTCAACAACATATGTTGCATCAGGAATAAAAGTATTTGTGGATCCAGCCTCTTTGGAGCTGCATCAGATGCCAGAGTATGCAGTTTAGGAGGAGGAAAACGAAATTGAGCTACCACCAACAGAGGTGCAAGAGGTAGACAATATGACATCAGCCAGGCAATAAAGAGAGAAATCTAACATGTAGATGAAGTAGTGTTGTGTGATAATTTCTCTCATCTGCTTTACATAGAAAAAGATAGCAAGGAAGACCACAACAAATGAGGATACCACAGAGAGTGAATGAAAAAAAGCACATGCCAGTGGAAGTAAAGATTTGCAGTCAGCCACATCAACAGCACCAGATCCTGATTCAAGCGCTGCCAATCAGAATCAACCCCAAAGTACACTGAGCTGACCCCAATAAATAGGAAATGCCCAATCACAGCTCTTACAAGAAAATAAGGTGTGTGGAGTTATTTTACATTGAAAATAATAAGCTTATTTTACCACCTTTGATATAGGCAACAGCATGTTTTTGCAAGAGACGTTGGGTAACCTTTTGGGCACTTCTATGTGGTCCCACATAAGACATCATCATCTGCATGTTTGGCAAAAGGAAAAGAGAAAAGGACAGTCTTCCAGCACCTCTCAGCTGCAGTTAATGGGCCCAGTTGCACCACAATACTACACAACTACACTAGAGAATGTTGTTAATACGCAGATTTTAACCAGCGTTTCTGGAACATTTACCTGCAGATAACTCGCCCTCTGCATTTGCCTGCAAATCACTCAGCATACATACACCTTAGTTGCCCCTCAATGCGTCAGCCCACTCTTGCTGAGGTTTCTGAGAGTGCCACAGGATATCATATCACAAAAGACATGGACATATCTGTCTTTTCATTGACAAGCATTGTATTTAGATGGCGTCCTGGTCTTGTTGATCACTGCTAAAGAATTCTGATTTGCGTCTACTTTACACCTTCTTTCGTACCACAAATCTAAGACCATAATGCAGAAGTAGTGGGAATAGTAATGGACAATAGTGAGGCGAAGAAAGTACACCTTACAATGGACAAGTATAGCAGTGCTCAAGGCATAGATTTCAGGGCCATCATTAGACACTGGGCCATTTGTCTCCATACCCCTTCTTGTCAGCAAAGCCCAGGACAGCAGCAACCCAATATTATTCAACAGCAGACCATCTTGTGATGATAGAGTCCAACAGCAGGAGCCACAGCGTTGTTGATCCCTGTGAGAAAGTAAATGACACTGCACAATGGCTCCTTCTTCAAGGTTTAAAATTGGACCCGTAGAAGCTGACAATAAATCAAAGTTGAAGCTACCTAGCATAGGTTAAAACATGAATATACTGCGCTTGTCTTCCATCTTTGGTCACCCACGTTATACACCAGCAACCACAACTAGATGATATGATAAATAAGGCACTTAAGATCTGTGTCTGCATATGCAACTACAGTGACCATAATATCTTTTAAAAGCTGAGGTCACAGCACCATTTCCCTTAAAACCAGATACACATTGCAATGCTGAATTGGTGGAATTGTACAGTCCATGAGCTGGAGTATCTGTAAGAAGATTGTAATGCCGTGACTGACTACTAAAATAGGCTACATCTGCAACTTGATGGTACCTTCTTAACAGCAACCTCGTGGCAAATGTTGGACAATGTTCTTTGCTTCAGCTATTGGAAGAGACCACCCAGCAGGTATTCCTGCATGCTACATTACTCAGTGAGGCACTGGCATACTTGTTAGAATTAGAACTATACCACATAATACGTAAACATGAACTGTCTGAAGATATTAAATGAGGGTAATTGATTTTGAATGTGCTCTCATGCTTTTGACAGGATCCGCCCATTGATGGGATTAATGGGAATGAAGATCTTCTGGCATTCTTCACCCATGGTTTCCATTCAAGGTATCAACATTTAAAAAGAATGTGCATGAACAGGTTGAAAAAGCAGAGGGCTGTCATTGACAAGAGGATGTGGTTGCCATTGTTAAGCGGCTTTACTTCAACACTACAGCTAAGTCAATGCCTAGTCTGGGTTGCTGAGGGAAACCATTATTGATATATTTTTAGGTCCGGTTCATGTAATCTGGATGACAACCTTTATATAACACCCCTCTCTTAGAATCCCCCTGACCCCACTGAGCCAAGAAGTAGGTTTGTTTTGCAAATTAAAAGGTTTATTTGAAAAATTAAACTATATATATATATATATATCACACTTTTATAATAAATTAATATCTGATAGTACACTGAGACATATGATGTGGATCCACAATGGGTAATGTTACAGTGGTACACTTGATTACTTAGGAGTAGTATAGAGGATGAGGTAGCTGAAAACGCTTTATGGTTTCAAGGAAATGCAAGGTGGAATAAAATGCAGTACAGCAAATAAACTTGATATGATTTCAACCAACAACAATGTAATCACTTTTTCTCTGGCAATTCACCCCCCCCCCCTATGCAATGTAAGAAATGGAAGGAGATGGAAAGAGGAGCACACAGTTCTCAGGAATGCAATCAAATACAATACGAAATTCAGTTCCCCCCCAGCAAGCTTAGAGGAAACAGGTAGAAGTTTGAAACACTGGCCCAAAATGCTTTTAAATGTGATGGCAACGGATGGGAAAATGTGCTAACTGATTTTAATTCCCTCTAGAGATTCAGGGTGAGTGAGACATGCTTGTTGGTATTAGTTCCGGCTCACTTTAGCAATGCTCTATGAGTTATTACCAGGTTGCAAACGGATTTTAACAAAGGAAGGAATGGAGCTGCTATTTTGACAAGTGAAGAAATTGAGCCAAAATCGCAAATCGCGTTAAATTTCGCAAGTGCGTAAATCGCGATTGCGGAAAAAGTATAGGAAATAGGAAGTCGGTTCTAGGTTTGTTGGAAAGCCTAGAATCACAGCTTTAAAATGAAGTTAAACCACGTTCCTAGGACAAACGGTTCCGGAGATACAGATGATTTAATAAAGGTAGATTTTCAGATTTAAAGTAAAACTCAAAATGACAGGTGACAGCTTGCATCTGCAGAATTGACAGGTGACAGTTGTGCAGCTTTACAAATGACAGATGACACGATTTCTAGGAGGCTGTTCTAAGACGGTTAAAACAGTTTGGATTAGATTATTTTAACTAAGAGATTGGGTTCTGCACAGTTCTGGCGGATACTCACTCCTAATTTTGAAATCAATGGGCCTCGTCACGGATCTGGTCAACACGCCCAGCGGCGGTTCTCTCTGCTCGGCGGGTCAATCAGGCACCGGTTCTGCTCACAGCAATCCGGATCTCTGGTTCTGCTCACAGCAGTCTGGGTCTGGTCTGCGGTTGCGGCAAAAGTTCTTGGCAGAGAATTCAAACAGCTTGCCCGGCTGTTGAATAGTTTGGTTAGGTTTGCTGGATTCTGAAGACCTGCTGAGAATACTTTTGCTTGCAGTGGGCCTTCTTGGTTCAAATTTCTGTAGTCTCTGTTTAGCTTGGAAGTCTAAGTGTTGGATCTCTGGATGTGAAGTCGTCGGTCAGCACGCTCCGCAGCAAATGGAATTTAATGTCTCTACCTGTCCCAGCAGTCTCTTTTTATGTGTTTTGAAAATGGGTGTGTGCCTGGCATAACTGAGCCTGCCCCTCTCTACTTGTCATTGGCCCAATTCTCCCCTCTCCCATGATTGGGGGAAATGGGTTGTGAGTCAGAGTGATGAGGTCTGTTTATGGGTCAGAGGATCCTCCTCTGGTCAATTTGCCCACAAATCTATATTTGATTCAAATACATATTTCCCAGATACACACGTGGTTGACATTACATGTACACATTATATATTCCTTATGGTCCATGCTTGTCGGCCTCTGATCTTCCTGTGGGCTTGCATTCAAAAAGGACAACATTTTGCGCTTTTTCACTGGTTTACCAATATCGGACATTTACCAAAAATTACACACATGTGCGCAAGGAGTATGGACATTAATTGATGAAGTGTCAGAATTTTAACATGCAGACATTTGGAGTAAGACCCTATTTTCCGCTAGCAACCCCCCAGCATACACCACAGGGTCCTAACACCTCTTAAAACGTGCACAGAAAAATCACAAGAATAATGATATTACTTATATAATTCTGACAAGTCCGCACTATGAGTTATCTATCTTTTTAAAATTATGCTCTGGCCCAGATGGGTGTGGTTTAGGTTCCAAAGCACATGGGGGAAGCTTCTGTCTGCCCCCGCCTCCAGCTCGGGTGGCACCCAGAGGCACTTCTCCTCCCACTTCTCCCAAGAGGAAGCCACTTTACGGCCCCCCCCAATATAACATTTGCCTGAGTCCAGGACAAGGCTATGTGCAACCTCCTGCAGGTGCCCCTCCCCTAATCTAATCAGAGAGGTGTCAACTCCTTTTGGTGGGGAAGCAGGATGCAGCTAGGCCTGGGAAGAGTGGCTGAGCAGGTTGCTCCTGTCGGGGGTAGTTGTCAGGCAGAATTCAGCTAAATGTCACTTTAGTTCCCAGTTTAAATCAAACTTACAATTTTTACATATATATTAAATAATTACTTCCTTCAAGTCATTTCAGAATATAGTTTTACATTGTATCCACCTCTTAGCAAGTCTTTCCTTGGCCTGGTTTGGGTTCCTCTGTTCAGTTTTACACAAAAGTCTGGTGGTTTTAAAACACCGGCTTTCTGATAGTGGTGAGTACCGGTATTGCATTCATTTTTGGGATCTGTCTTGAATTACTGCATTTCAATAGAGATGTCTTTTGCTTGATAGTATAGGACCCTTGCTTAACATTGTTTTGATGGCATCCTTACAGTAGAGTGGTGATGTGGAACCCCCCACAAGAAGGTTGTATCTTTGGAGTGGTCTTGTGCCAACTGCGCAGTTCTCCTGGATTCTGGCGTGAATGTGGGCGGTGATAGCTCATCCCCACATCCACCCAGTCTATTGATTTAGTTTGTTCTGGGATAGAATAATGGGCGGCGACAGCTCATTCCCACATCCACCCAGTCTAAGGATTCAACATGGGTCAAAACCCTTGACAAAACCCCCCGCCCTACTGCGGTTTGATTCGAGTCGGGGGGAAGTCGGGTGCCAAGGATGTTTTGAGCCCTGTGCTGGTATGTCCGCATTATCTTCTTCCAATTCTGTAGATGCATCTTTTCCTCCACCCAGTTGGATCGATCGGTTCTCCTCGCCGGTCCTTATGGGAATATTGGGTCCCCGGTCGTCCTCCTTGGTCAGTCTCCATGGTTTCATCTCTCGTAGGATGATAAAGCAAAAGCGGCAATACACATTCATAGACATTTTTCCACCACTATTAATGGTGTGGCGAACATGTACATTTTATACATCCGAATGCATTTTGCAGTCTGATTTTGAAAACAATATATAAAAGGGAACATTTGCATTACGTTACTATATTTTTGATATGTGGAATATTTTAGAGTTTGACTGACTTACTCTGGAGCGGCCCTCTCTGGTATTGCAGAGGACTCCTCCAGTTGCTGCAGGGTGTGCCTGGGATGGCAACACGTTAACTGATTTATATGTACCCACTTGTCTTCCCCCTCTGCCGAACTGCCTTTGGGGAGTATGGACATTAATTGATGAAGTGTCAGATTTTTAACATGCAGACATTTGGAGTAAGACCCTATTTTCCGCTAGCAACCCCCCAGCATACACCACAGGGTCCTAACCCCTCTTAAAACGTGCACAGAAAAATCACAAGAATAATGATATTACTTATATAATTCTGACAAGTCCGCACTATGAGTTATCTATCTTTTTAAAATTATGCTCTGGCCCAGCAGATGGGTGTGGTTTAGGTTCCAAAGCACATGGGGGAAGCTTCTGTCTGCCCGACATATATATTGCGGATCTTGTACGCTACAAGGGAGATCTTATCTATAATTTCAAACGGTCCCTTCCATGTAGGCAAAGATTTTCGCTGTTTGGCCTGGTTCCTTTGGAAATTGTATAGATAGACCCGGTCCCCCACAGTATATTCGTTCCTGGTCGTTTTCAGGTCGTAGTGGGTTTTCATGCTATCAGCTGATCTTTCTAGATTCCGCTGAGCATAGGCAAAAGCATGCTGAAGGTGTTTCCTTAAATTCTCCACATACTCGTGAGTTGTGGAGGCATTTATCAGTGTCTGCTCTTGGGTCCTGTAGAGCAGATGCTGTGGAAGCAACATCTTGCGTCCGGTCATCAGCCATCTATGTGGATCGTTTACTTCAACCTCTAATCCAGAAAATACCAACCTACCTGAAGGATACTACAGACTTCCTCAATTGTTTAGAAGAAATCATAGCCCTGGACACTAGCTGTATTCTCTTTAGTATGGATGTATGCAGCCTTTACACCTCTATTCCCCACATCGAAGGGGTCGATGCTGTACTCTGGCTTCTGTTGAATCATGAACATATAAGAGGGAATAAAGAATTTATTGTGGAATTATTGGAAATAATTCTTCACAATAGTTATTTTAGATTTCAGGGCCAATATTATGTACAATCATCAGGTACTTCAATGGGGTCTGCCATGGCTCCGGTTTATGCTAACACCTACATGTATAAATTTGAAAAAGAAAACGTGTTGGAGCACCCATTTTGGTCATTCAAAATCTTGACCTGGAAACGTTATATAGATGATATCTTTGGTATTTGGTGTGGAACACGAGATGAATTGGATCTCTTTTTGGAACATCTGAATTCAGTAAATAACACAATCAAATTCACAATGGAAGTAGGGGACCCTTCATTACATTTTTTGGATGTGAGCTTACAGATCAAAGAGGGTCACATCGACACCACGGTGTACCATAAACCAACAGACGTGAACAATCTTTTACATTTCAGCAGTTTCCATCCTAAACCCATGCTTAAAAGCCTACCATTCAGTCAAATGTTAAGATTGAAGAGAATTATCTCAGATCCAGCAGGCCTTGACTCAGAATGTTCATTTTTAGTTGAACGATTTGGTTCTAGGGGGTATCCAGATACTGTCATAGGAGAAGCCCGCAACAGATCAGAGACCTTCACGAAGGAACAACTACGCATCCCTAAAGTCAAAGACAAACCCACACCGCTACTCTACATTTCAAAGTATTCACGACAGAGTTTCCAAATCAGCAAAACTTTGCGTAAAAATTGGACCATACTACACAATGATCCCTTTCTCCTGAAATTATTTCCTAAAGCACCAATGATGGCCTTTAGACGTGGACACAATCTCAAAGATAAACTAGTGAGAGCGGAAAGACCTCCTAAAGACAAACAACTTGTACTGAGTACCATAAAGAAGGGTACATTTCCCTGCTTGAATTGTACGAACTGTAACAATGTTATAAAAGGTGAAACGATATCTCACCCACAAACTGGGAAGAAATTCAAAATCAGAGATTTTTCCACCTGCCTCTCCGCAGGTGTCATCTATTCATTGAAATGTCCCTGTGGTAAATTATACATAGGACAAACCATAAGACCCGTCAAAGAAAGATGGTCAGAACACAAATCCACCATCAGATGTAAGAATCTCAGATCCCCAGTGGCAAGGCATTTCATCGAATTCCAACACACGATTGCACAAATTAAATTTCAAGTTATAGAAATTGTCAAACGTCCACCCAGAGGTGGCAATTACCAATCCCTGTTGTCACAGCGAGAGAAGTACTGGATCCACACACTTGACACTTTGCAACCTAAGGGTCTGAATGATGAATTCTCTTTGAGTTGCTTTCTATAGTTAATTGTGAAATCCACATACTACATTGCCAATTACTATACACAAGTGTCTGTATCCCGGATTTAAAACAATTTTTTGTTTACACTACTTTAATATTCTATTTCATTACAACTGTTGTGACTTTGATGTTTTCTCCAAAGGAACTGTATTCTCCTTTGTTTGATTTGCCTATATTTACTTAATTGTTTGCACTTGTCCTCGAATGACCTACTGAACCATCTTTCTATGGGTTCGAACCTTGTATGAGTAATAGGCTATATCGCAATCTCTTATCCTTGTCCTCAATCCCCTTGCCATTGTATCATACTTGTTTCACTATATAATGAGTAGCCTCATGACTCTATATGATTTGTTTTGGACTATTTAGAGTAAACTGCATGTACCATTTGTGTTATCTATCATGACTGTAATGATTACTGTACTATTCACAAATTTCTGCTTTTTTAGTACCTAAATTATAAAATGCGTTACGATGGTGAACACCAGAATTCCTAAATTTCACTATGGAACATATTTACTCTACCTTTCTTATTCATCCTGATCTCTGGTCAGTCCTTATGAGTACGTTTGCACTATGCGCCATTGCAAGATGGCCCCCATATTCCTCACTCACCGTCCTCTATGCCCCCTTTTTTATGTTTATTATTTAGTTTCCTTTTTACGTCTGACGGCGTGTCCCCAGCACAGTTCGTTTCCTAGGTCACGACCGTGCGGAGCCATTGCCTGCCGGTTTCAGTTTCCACTAACAGTGTTCTACACACTGTATAGGTAAGCTACCGCTACTTGGATTTCTTTGCCCGGTTGGGAGACCCCATGTTCATTTCTCTTCAGTATAACAGAAATGTATGTGTCCCCACTTAGGTGCCAGCAGTACGTGTCTCTTTGCAGATGCCCTGCATCGTATAATTGTTTCAAATATTTGTTGACCACACGGATGCCCCTGATACCTTGGCTACCCGTCCCGCAACTCGAGTGAGTGCATTCTGTAAAACCGTTTCCGGTTCATTCTAAGTATTATTTATTTTATTCAGTAACGCTCTTTTGGAGTTTTTCTTTTTTCTTTTCCCGTCCATAGGAGGGGTAAGGTTTTTTTCTTATACACGCTCCCCATATTGTCTCTGCTTTTTCACTATTCAAGGGTGGTCCTTGCTATTTATAACCCACTACCGCCTTTGGCTTATCTCGATCTGTTCAATCTTTTATCACGCCATTTTCTAGATCCCACCATGTAGGTGGATCTCACACAATACATCTCCTTTGTTATGGGTTTAGTTATTAGTATAGAGTATTTCTCTTTTATCTGAGAGTTCACTCTTTTCACCATACTAGATCTCCAGTATTCTGCTTTTCACCATCTCGCCAGCATCTCGAGTTATGTACAGCTTGTCAGTCAGTCCTTGACTGGTATGGAAATAAAATAAAAGATTTTACTTTTTGTCTCTTTGCAATGTTGTCAACAGTTCAATTGGGCCCTTATGAAGAAGAGGTTACCCGCGAAACGCGTCGGCCACCCCACAATTGGACAGCATCATCTCTTCATCATTTATTGCTTCATCGCAATTTGTTTTAATATGTCATACGTCATGAATTACTTTGTATAACAGATTGTGCTTTTTGGCAAATTTTATTTTGTTTTCTTCTTTGCCAAATAAATCGTTATATGCTCAACTAACAAAACTGCTGTTATATATTTATACATTGATAGATTTATATCTATATATTTGAAGGCCCTATGTGGCATCAGTAAATAGTGTGCAGGGGACGGGAGGGCCCCACCTTTTGGGCCCTCTTCTATTTTCTCCCTTCAGAATTCAGCTAAATGTCACTTTAGTTCCCAGTTTAAATCAAACTTACAATTTTTACATATATATTAAATAATTACTTCCTTCAAGTCATTTCAGAATATAGTTTTACATTGTATCCACCTCTTAGCAAGTCTTTCCTTGGCCTGGTTTGGGTTCCTCTGTTCAGTTTTACACAAAAGTCTGGTGGTTTTAAAACACCGGCTTTCTGATAGTGGTGAGTACCGGTATTGCATTCATTTTTGGGATCTGTCTTGAATTACTGCATTTCAATAGAGATGTCTTTTGCTTGATAGTATAGGACCCTTGCTTAACATTGTTTTGATGGCATCCTTACAGTAGAGTGGTGATGTGGAACCCCCCACAAGAAGGTTGTATCTTTGGAGTGGTCTTCTGCCAACTGCGCAGTTCTCCTGGATTCTGGCGTGAATGTGGGCGGTGATAGCTCATCCCCACATCCACCCAGTCTATTGATTTAGTTTGTTCTGGGATAGAATAATGGGCGGCGACAGCTCATTCCCACATCCACCCAGTCTAAGGATTCAACATGGGTCAAAACCCTTGACAAAACCCCCCGCCCGACTGCGGTTTGATTCGAGTCGGGGGGAAGTCGGGTGCCAAGGATGTTTTGAGCCCTGTGCTGGTATGTCCGCATTATCTTCTTCCAATTCTGTAGATGCATCTTTTCCTCCACCCAGTTGGATCGATCGGTTCTCCTCGCCGGTCCTTATGGGAATATTGGGTCCCCGGTCGTCCTCCTTGGTCAGTCTCCATGGTTTCATCTCTCGTAGGATGATAAAGCAAAAGCGGCAATACACATTCATAGACATTTTTCCACCACTATTAATGGTGTGGCGAACATGTACATTTTATACATCCGAATGCATTTTGCAGTCTGATTTTGAAAACAATATATAAAAGGGAACATTTGCATTACGTTACTATATTTTTGATATGTGGAATATTTTAGAGTTTGACTGACTTACTCTGGAGCGTCCCTCTCTGGTATTGCAGAGGACTCCTCCAGTTGCTGCAGGGTGTGCCTGGGATGGCAACACGTTAACTGATTTATATGTACCCACTTGTCTTCCCCCTCTGCCGAACTGCCTTTGGGGAGTATGGACATTAATTGATGAAGTGTCAGATTTTTAACATGCAGACATTTGGAGTAAGACCCTATTTTCCGCTAGCAACCCCCCAGCATACACCACAGGGTCCTAACCCCTCTTAAAACGTGCACAGAAAAATCACAAGAATAATGATATTACTTATATAATTCTGACAAGTCCGCACTATGAGTTATCTATCTTTTTAAAATTATGCTCTGGCCCAGCAGATGGGTGTGGTTTAGGTTCCAAAGCACATGGGGGAAGCTTCTGTCTGCCCGACATATATATTGCGGATCTTGTACGCTACAAGGGAGATCTTATCTATAATTTCAAACGGTCCCTTCCATGTAGGCAAAGATTTTCGCTGTTTGGCCTGGTTCCTTTGGAAATTGTATAGATAGACCCGGTCCCCCACAGTATATTCCTTCCTGGTCTTTTTCAGGTCGTAGTGGGTTTTCATGCTATCAGCTGATCTTTCTAGATTCCGCTGAGCATAGGCAAAAGCATGCTGAAGGTGTTTCCTTAAATTCTCCACATACTCGTGAGTTGTGGAGGCATTTATCAGTGTCTGCTCTTGGGTCCTGTAGAGCAGATGCTGTGGAAGCAACATCTTGCGTCCGGTCATCAGCTGAAATGGTGTCATTTTGGTTGCAGATGACGGGGTAGATCTGATGGCCATTAGGACCAGAAGTAATCAGATATCCCAGCTTGGCCCAGAATCTGCCACAAACTTTTTTAATATGCTCACAATTGTCCGGTTGTAACGTTATACTGCTCCCGAAGAAGCTGGCCTGTAAGCAACATTTAGCTTCCTTTTGACCCCCAGTATCTCCCACATCTTTGTCATTACTTCACTGGTGAAGTGGCTACCCCTGTCTGACTCAATCCTTTGAGGTAGACCAAAACAGGAAAAGATGTGGTTAATCATCAGGGCAGCTGCTGTTTCTGCCTTGCAGTTTGGGGCCGGGAGACATTCCACCCACTTGGTGAACAAGCATGTAACGGTCAACATGTATTTGTTTCCTCTAGATGAGCGAATTACAGGGCCTACAAAGTCGATTTGCAAATCTGACCATGGCATTGTCATCCCCCTCTATTGGAGAGGTGCACGGTGCGTGAGGGATGATGGCTGAAATTGTGCACACACCAGACACCCCTTCAAGTATTGGTCGAGGTCCTGCCCCATGTGTGGCCAGTATGCAACCTCTCTTAAGATTTCCAGTGTTGTGGGAAACCCCCTATGATCGGCGGTGGCCGCATCATGGGCGTGATTTAACATCCGGCTTCGGAATGAGGTAGGAACCACCCACTGATCGTGGCCAGCTTTGGATTTCCTTACCAGCAAACCGTCTTGGATTCGGAACATTTTTGGACATTTCATCAACACTCTAAGTTCCTCCTTCCCAATGTAATCGGTATCCGTCAGGGGAAAGTTCTCAGGGTCCTCAATGTGTTGGTAAAACTTACCAATTATTGGATCCCCCTTCTGAGCTGTAATCAAATCAGCATCAGGGTTCTCCTTACTCCATTGTGCAGTTGAAAGATCATTGTGAGCATTGGTCTGGGACCTAGTGATAGCAGTGACCTGGATTTCCCCCAACAGGGACTCTATTTCGATTAGATCCCCTTGGATGGCCCCGGTTTTGGCCAGCTGATCAGCTAAGTTATTTCCAGTTTTGTCTGGTCCCTCTACTTTGGAATGCCCCTTGATCTTTTTCCAGTAGATGGTCATCCCATTCGATGTGACCAAATCATCAATATTTTGGATTAACTTCCCATGTTTCAGGGGTTTGTTATTAGAACATAACATGCCTCTGGTTTTCCAGTTAACCAGGTGCTCCACGAACCCGTTCCGTACATAATCCGAATCTGTGATTATGACCAGTTTGTGGAGTTGATGTTGGACAGCAGTGAGGATGGCCTGATGCACAGCCATCAATTCTGCCACCTGACTACTTCGGGGACCAATTTTGTACCCAGCGGAGGGTTCAGGAAACTCCTTCACCCATGCATTCCCTACGCCGGCCACCAGTTCTTTCCCCCCGTTGTTGTCAACATGGTAAGAGCATCCATCCACATAGACAGTGGGCATTCCCTCACACTTGTCTTCTTCAAAGACTTTGTGGGGGGAATTAAGGTATGCCTCCATGTTGTCCTTTATTTTTAGACTTTCGTCCTCGAGACAGTTTTCTCTGGCACAATCATGCAAGTCAGCCAGACCTTGCGCGAGGGTACTCTTCTTGTTTTGGCCATATCTGACCTCCACAGGAAACCCTTGCATTGACAGAATCCAGGAAGCAATTCCGGAACTACTCACATTTCCGGCCCAGATTCTGTCACTCTGGAGATATTGCAGAGGCTGGTGTGGAGTCTCCACTATGATGTGTTCCCCCTGGATAATCGGGCGGTAATTCTTCAATGCCCACACCGTTGCCAGGAGTGCCTTCTCACAATCGTTGAATTTTTCCTCCACAGAGGATAAAGTTTTGCTCGCATAGGAGATTACTTTATTGACCTTGTCATGCTTTTGGTATAATACTGCCATCAAGCACGTATTAGAGAACCCTGTCTCCAGGAAGAACTCCTTGTTTCTGACAGGGTAAGCTAGGCAAGGCGCTTGTGAGAGGCTTCTTTTGAGTTGTCTTACTGCCTCGGATTGTTCTGGACCCCATTCCCACTTGACCCCCCCCCTTCAAGAGATGAATCAGGGGTCTGGTGATCTCTGTGTAGCCCTCAATTAACTTTATGCTGTAATTAGTCAGTCCAAGGAGGCTCCTTATTTCCCGCAGAGTTGTGGGGTCTTTCAGTTTCTGGAGTGCTACCACTTTCTTTTCTTGGGGACAGAGACCCTGAGGAGTAATCTCATGCCCCAAGAAATTAACACGGGTTCTACACCACTGTGCTTTCTGAAAGGAAAGTTTTGCTCCGGCGGCCCTCAACTGTGTCAGAACATAACGGATCTCTGCTATGTGTTCCTCCACAGATGAACTTTTGATGAGGACATCATCTACATAAACCAGGTTACCCCTCGCCCCCAGGTCGGGCATGGCCTTGTGTAGAAAAATGTTGAATTCATTGCCGGAGTTGAGGTATCCGAAGGGAGTCCGGGTCCATGTGTACTGCAGGCCCCCAAAGGTAAAAGCCAGTTTGCATTGGTCCTCCCTACTGACAGGCACAGTCCAGTATCCATTGGTCAGGTCTATTGCAGTGAATACCTGTGACCCCTGAATCTGGGCCAGTAATGTAGGGCAGAGGCCATCGGGAAGTATGGACCCATTTGTTGAGCTCCCTAAGGTCGGCGCAGAGTCTCCACTGGCCGTTTGGCTTCAATATTCCCAGCACCGGATTATTGAAGGTGCTGTGGACTGGACAGATTATTCCCCGGGACTCAAGGTTCTTAATTATTTCAGTAAGGGACTCCATGGATGCGAGAGGCAACTGATATTGCTTCACAAACACTGGAGTCATTCCAGGGTCCGTGGGAATTGTTGTGGTGTGGATGTCGGTGCGACCACAGTCATATGAGTCTAATGCAAAGAGATCTTGGAAATCCAAGAAAACTTGTTTCAACTTTTGCTTCTGTTCCAGAATCACGCATGCATCAGCTAGGTTGACCCTCTCTTCCACCATCTGCCTGAAGCCTGGAAAGACTTCTGGTTTGGCTATCTCAGCGGCCTCCTCCAGCTAGGTGGAGAAGTCCCTGGTCAGAGTGCTGATTTGGACTGGAGGCTTCAGGTGGTAAAGGCAGCCCTCATGGACCTGGAAAATCACCTCATCCCTCCTGAAATCACAAGTCACATCTTCCTTACCATAAGGGCAAGAAGTGTACACCAGGAAGTTCCCCACATGCCGGGTGAAAATCCTGGCTGGTGTTGTATTGTCATCACTGTTACTGTCATAACAGTCCTTGGGAATCTGTCCTAACAGTTAATTTCCTAAATCAATGGAGAAATGTCGGTCCTCAACCGCCATTCCAATAATGGTGCCTGCGGCTAGAGTAATACTCTTTAAGTCGCTGTTATCCCCCTCTATTGGAATGGTGTCATGTTCTATGTTGACTAATGGTGTTGGGTTTATCCCTAATCCTTGCTGTTGGAGAGAAGCATTTAGATGAATATAAGCATCAGGGTTTTTCAATTTTTGTCCTCTTTTAACTTTCACTTCCAGGGAGAATTGTCGGGTCCTTTAAGGGATGGTAACTTCCTCTTTAAGCTGAATTTCAACTGCATAAGGTAGCAATTGAGCTGACCTAAATCCTTTTTCTTGATAATCAACGCCCATGGGATTATCCGCTAATCGGGACCAGGTTTTGAAGTTTATTAGGTCCAAACTAATGGCAAAGCGATTGAGAATGTCACTGCCTAAGTAAAAGGCGGCAGTGACGTCTCGCACGACCCAACTATTATGGACTATGCTCTTGTTGCCAATGGAGATTTTGAGCATACACCTGCTTGGCAGGAGATGATTCGAATTGGGTGCTTCCAGGTCCATTTCGCATTTGTCTATCAGTTTGAATGTGGGAATGGCTGGATCTTTTGGGAGTTGGCGGAACATGGCTTCGCTGATGAAGCTGTAACCGTTGTTCACACACACTCGAGCGAGAACAGAGTCCTTCCCATAATTTAACTGAACAGGGATGAAGAACTGCTCTCCAATTTGCTGAATATCAGCCAGTCTCTTAGCTGATTTCACATCTTTCTGGACTATATGAGTGGGAGTGTCTGATTGTGGATTGGTAAAGAATTTCAAAGTGTTTCCTTCCAGTGTGGAATATCACCTTAAACTGGAAGGAAGGTTGATTTTCAGAAATAGAGAGGACCCCCCATCACCAGTCTATTGTCCTACTGCTATTAATGTCACATCTGGAATTTGGTTGTTCTGGAAGTGAAATTCTACTTGATCAGATTTTTGTTCAACATGTGGCAGGTGCCATTTAAACTAACATGGTTGACACTCTGTTTTAATTTTATTGGTCGGCTAGTCTGGGTCCAGAGGACCTTGTTTACACAATCTATTAGGGGTGACAACCTTCTCAGGGGGTCGTTCCCTAGTAAACAAGGGGTGCCCTCTGGAGTCACTACTATGACCGGGTGTTTCACCTTGTGTTGCCCAATTTTGATGTCCAAATCTGCAGTCCCCTCAACAGGAATTTCCTTCCCGTCAAAGTTCTGCAGTTGTCCAGGAAGAGAGGTGAGAGGAATACAGTAATTTTCCCCCCTTCCTGAATTTAGTTCATCAAAGGCCCTTTTGGACAGAAGGGTAGCTTGGGATCCAGTGTCCACCAGTGCCGAAATTGTACCCTGCCCCTGTACTTGTACCGGGGCATAATATCCTCCCTCCTTCTCCTCAAGGGGGCACAGATAATGCACATTTTTGGACAACTGGTGGGCTAACTTTCTGGTTTTGGACATTGCTAGCGAAGAGATTTGGCCAGAATTCTGTGGAGAGCCTGGGGAATCTGAAAGAAAAAGTTGGCAACTGGAAATGGTTTCGGGTTCTGGGCCGACCCCCCCTTTTTGGAGGCAGTCATCAGGATGGGTTTGACCCATGGGATTTTGGTATTGTTGGTTCCGGGATGAGATGATGGGCGGCGGTAGCTCAGTCTCCCCATCTCCCCAGTCTGAATTGGCATCCCTTGGGACCCATTTTTCCTTGGGAGGAGTTCCCCCATCTCTGAAGGAGAAGATCCTTTTCCCAGGATCTTCTGAGGATCCATCTCCCTCAAATTGGAAGACCTGTACCTCCTCCACAAAGTGGGTCTGTTTGGGTCTTCGTTTCTCCTACCCCCCTCTGCTCCTTGGGAGGCAGGCTTTCAGGGGCAGGAGATTTTGTTTTCGGTTCCTGGTTTCCCAGGGGCTGTTTACAAGTTGGGAAGGAAGCTTCCTCCAAGGCTTTACACCCCCCTTCCCCTTGTGCCTCCTCCCTGGGAACCAGTGGGTCATCGGGGTGCTGCCCCCGTCATTGTTCTGGAGCACCAGGTCCAGAGTTTGGGGCATTCTGTGGTGGCATGCTCATCTGAGGGTTCTGTTGAGCCCTCAGTATGTGACCCAGATCCTGTGCATATTTTGGACCTGGCGCTCTAACTGGAAAACCCGCTCAAGCTGATACGGGGCTCTATTTTCTCCCCTGGGCTGATCCCGGGAAGGGTAGCTATCCCTTCTCTGGTAATACCCTGGGTTGGGAAGATTCAGGTACCCCTCCACCCTTGGCCTCCCCTCTCCCAGATTAGGTTGTCTGGGCTCAGGGAATTGGGGAAAGAAGGATGGATGATTTTGGGGCTGGAAATTGGGTGGATACCTGGGGAAAAAGTTCTGCCCAGGATTTGGTGAATTTCTGCCCTCCTGGGGGACGTTAGGAGGGAAGTTCCCTGGGTCAGGTGCTTGGCTGGATCTCCCCCCTTGGACTGGAGGAGTCCACACATAACCCAGGATGGGTCGGTTTCCCTTGTAGCGGGGACTTACATAATCAGGGGAGCGGGGGACCCCATTTGTGGGACTACCTCCTCGACTCCCTGTTTGTGACTGGCCCGAGGGCCTTCTGGGCTGTGAATTATTTGGTGCAGGCAGGTTTTTAGGCCCCCCCATCTCCAAATCCAAAATGGGGGTGACCTTTACCTCTGCCACCTTGCCAGCAGCAGGGGTGCTGTTGGTTTTGGGGTTTTTCTGCGCATTATTTTTATTTTCGATGGGCTTCTGCACCTCATAGATCCGGGTAGCCTGTTCAATGAGCCAGTCTAGTGACCTCTTCTCGTGAAAATCTCTCACTAGCTGGGTCATGATGTATTTGGGCAGGCATGGAAAAAAGTATTAACAAACTCTTTGCTGTCTGTGCGTACCCTTTTTGTAGTCTGTGCAAAACACGCTTTAACTCGTGCACAAATTCTTGTGGGGCCTGATCCTCCCCACATTGCAAATTGTAGACTGCCTTGCGAGCCTCTTGAGGATTTCTGTGCACAGAAAAATGTTTCAAGATGGCCGCCCTGTTTGTGGACCACCTTGAATGGTTTTGATCCTCCAGCCCGCAAAGAAACTGGAGTATTCTGGTGAGAAGGTCCACTTTACATATTGAATACAGCTTTGGCTGTCCTTCAAATGGAAAGTCTCCATTGTTTGCTCATAGAGCTCCAAGTGTTCCCAAACAGAATACTTGGCTTTCTTATGATAAGGCGTGATGACACTCCTTATTGCCTTTATTTGTTTCAATGGGTCCTTAAGCAAGGCCCTTTTTGCCTTATTGGCCTTTTTGGTTTGGGTAACCCTGGTCCATTCATCATCTGACTCAGAAGCACTGCTCCCAGAGGTGCCCGTCTGATCTTCCAGGTTTTCCCGGATTCTGCGAGCCTGGGAATGGCTGGCAGAATGTGGGGACCTGGTCTCCTGTGTCCTGCAATGCTCAGAGGAGTCTTCAGATCCCTCATTGCTGCCAGGATTTGATGGGTACCCCCCCACTGACCTAACTGGGCAGAGGTTTTCAGGATGCCCTTAATGGGCCTACTCTCCTGGGGTTCCCCACTAATTTGCACTGTGCTTGGGTGCCCATACCCGGATGCCCGCCCCTCCATTCCTGGGTGGTACTGGCCTATGAGCCCCATACTTTTAGCTGGATAGTAATCTGCCATCCCTGTGGCCCCGTGCTCATGTGCGCCAGGGAACATGGGGTGGCAGAGTCCAGGGACTGGTAGAGGTGAAGGCCTCTGGCACTAGGGCTCCTGAGGTGATGCTCAGGCGTTTCCCTTTCCCAGCGAACTTCGTCTCTATCAGCCCCTGCTCCCTTTTGCAATGCAGGACCCTGCGCTTTCAGTTCCTCCACTAAGGACTTACTAAACTCTATCAGTCTCTCCTGCATCGCTACCTGTTGCTGGACCCTATCATTGTGCTGGCAGAGAGCCTCATTCTCTCTATGTGCCTCCTGATTGGTCCCGGAGTACTTGGCCAGTCTTTGCTGCAGGAGGGTTACCTCCTGAGCTGTGTCCCCATTGGTCTGCTCGTTTCTTGCCAGAGCATCCTCCACCCTCCTGGTGTGCTCTAACAAGTTCTGGTGTTCTTTTTGGAGGTCGCCCAGTCCCTGGAGAGCCAGGTGATTTTCTTCCATTTTCCTTTTTAAGTGGCAGACTTCCTGGCCTAAGGTATCCCTTTCCTGACTAAGAGCCTGCATCTGTGCCGCCAGGTCGTCCCTTTGCCTTTGGAAGGCACCAGCCTTCTGGCGCTCCTGGTCAAACGCTTCCTGGGTATCCAGGTCTTTCAAAATCAGTTTATTGCTCTCTGCCTTCTCCCTATCTAGGTGGCTTTGCAGGGTGACTACCTGTTCAGCACATGCCCTATTGAAGTCTAACTGTGGCTCCAGCTTTTTCTGGCTCTGCAGTAGGGAGTCCAAACCTTCTTGGTACTCCTTCTGCAAGGCCAGAAATCTGGTATCCTGGTCTGCCTTTTCCTGTTGCAGCACATCCATATCCTCCTTTATTTTATTGATGTACTGTCTGCTGTCCTTTTCTGACTCCTGGCTCCTGAGCAGCCTCTCCTCAGAAGAGTCAAGATCAGCTTGGGCCTTCTCTAACGCCATCTGTTGCCTTTTTGCCAGATCTTGGCCTTCAGCACATTTATTCTGTATGGCTCCCATATATAGGTACAAATATGCTGCTATCCTGGCAATCTTATTATGTTCATCTTTGGCTTTATGGGCCATATATAGTTCACTCAGGGCAACATGTAGGGGACCCTGATCTCTCCATTTATCTGACCTTGTTTCAGTGACCTTTTGCGCGATTGCCTGCAACCAGACCGTTTGGTCCTGATGAGTCCACTCACCTCTCACAAATAGCTTATGTAAGAAGTGCTCTCTGGCTATTTTGATGTCTACCAGTGTCGTCATTCTGGAATTTGAGTTCCTTCCTGACTTACAGAAGTTTGTATGTTATTTTTGCAAAACAGTCCGTTTCCTTAGAGCGTTCCTTTGAGGAGTGCTTTACAGCGTAACACAGCATGGTGATCCGACCCGATGTATGTCTCCTGTCAGTTAGCACACTGTATTAATCTGCACAAGTGATAGATCTAACCCAGAATCTCCGGCTACGAGCCCCCACTTTGTCAAGCGGCTTCACTTCAACACTACAGCTAAGTCAATGCCTAGTCTGGGATGCTGAGGGAAACCCTTACTGAAATATTTTTAGGTCCAGTTCATGTACTCTGGATGACAACCCTTATATAACACCCCTCTCTTAGAATCCCCCTGACCCCACTGAGCCAAGAAGTAGGTTTGTTTTGCAAATTAAAAGGTTTATTTGAAAAATTAAACAATATATATATATATATATATATATATATATATATATATATATATATATCTCACACTTTTATAATAAATTAATATCTGATAGTACACTGAGACATATGATGTGGATCCAGAATGGGTAATGTTACAGTGGTACACTTGATTAATTAGGAGTAGTATAGAGGATGAGGTAGCTGAAAATGCTTTATGGTTTCAAGGAAATGCAAGGTGGAATAAAATGCAGTACAGCAAATAAATTTGATATGATTTCAACTAACAACAATGTAATCACTTTTTCTCTGGCAATTCACCACCCCCCCCCTATGCAATGTAAGAAATGGAAGGAGATGGAAAGAGGAGCACACAGTTCTCAGGAATGCAATCAAATACAATACGAAATTCGGTTCCCCCCCAGCAAGCTTAGAGGAAACAGGTAGAAGTTTGAAACACAGGCCCAAAATGCTTTTAAATGTGATGGCAACGGATGGGAAAATGTGCTAACTGATTTTAATTCCCTCTAGAAATTAAAGGTGAGTGAGAGATGCTTGTTGGTATTAGTTCAGGCTCACTTTAGCAATGCTCTATGAGTTATTACCAGGTTGCAAACGGATTTTAACAAAGGAAGGAATGGAGCTGCTATTTTGACAAGTGGAAAAATTGAGCCAAAATCGCAAATCGCGGTAAATTTCGCGAGTGCGTAAATCGGGATTGCGGAAAAAGTATAGGAAGTCGGTTCTAGGTTCGTTGGAAAGCCTAGAATCACAGCTTTAAAATGAAAGTTAAACGGAGATACAGACGATCTAATAAAGGTAGATTTTCGGATTTAAAGTAAAACTCAAAATGACATATGACAGCTTGCAGCTGCAGAATTGACAGGTGACAGTTGTGCAGCTTTACAAATGACAGATGACACGATTTCTAGGAGGCTGTTCTAATTAGGTTAAAATAGTTTGGATTAGATTATTTTAACTAAGAGATTGGGTTCTGCACAGTTCTGGTGGATACTCACTCCTAATTTTGAAATGATTGGCCTCGTCACGGATCTGGTCAACATGTCCAGCGGCGGTTCTTTCTGCTCGGCGGGTCAATCAGGCACCGGTTCTGCTCACAGCGATCCAGATCTATGGTTCTGCTCACAGTGGTCTGGGTCTAGTCTGCGGTTCCGGCAAAAGTTCTTGGCAGAGAATTCAAACAGCTCGCCCGGCTGTTGAATAGTTTGGTTAGGTTTGCTGGATTCTGAAGGCCTGCTGAGAATACTTTTCCTTGCAGTGGGCCTTCTTGGTTCAAATTTCTGTAGTCTCTGTTTAGCTTGGAAGTCTAAGTGTTGGATCTCTGGATTTGAAGTCGTTGGTCAGCACGCTCCGCAGCAAATGGAATTGAATGTCTCTACCTGCCCCAGCAGTCTCTTTTGATGTGTTTTGAAAATGGGTGTGTGCCTGGCATAACTGAGCCTGCCCCTCTCTACTTGTCATTGGCCCAATTCTCCCCTCTCCCATGATTGGGGGAATTGGGTTGTGAGTCAGAGTGATGAGGTCTGTTTATGGGTCAGAGGATCCTCCCCTGGTCAATTTGCCCACAAATCTATATTTGATTCAAATACATATTTCCCAGATACACACGTGGTTGACATTACATGTACACATTATATATTCCTTATGGTCCATGCTTGTCCGCCTCTGATCTTCCTGGGGGCTTGCATTCAAAAATGACAACATTTTGCGCTTTTTGACTGGTTTACCAATATCGGACATTTACCAAATATTACACACATGTGCGCAAGGAGTATGGACATTAATTGATGAAGTGTCAGATTTTTAACATGCAGACATTTGGAGTAAGACCCTATTTTCCCCTAGCAACTCCCCAGCATACACCACAGGGTCTTGACACCTCTTAAAACGTGCACAGAAAAATCACAAGAATAATGATATTACTTATATAATTCTGACAAGTCCGCACTATGAGTTATCTATCTTTTTAAAATTATGCTCTGGCCCAGATGGGTGTGGTTTAGGTTCCAAAGCACATGGGGGAAGCTTCTGTCTGCCCCCGCCTCCAGCTCGGGTGGGTCCCAGAGGCACTTCTCCTCCCACTTCTCCCAAGAGGAAGCCACTTTACGCCCCCCCCCCAATATAACATTTGCCTGAGTCCAGGACAAGGCTTTGTGCAACCTCCTGCAGGTGCCCCTCCCCTAATCTAATCAGAGAGGTGTCAACTCCTTTTGGTGGGGAAGCAGGATGCAGCTAGGCCTGGGAAGAGTGGCTGAGCAGGTTTCTCCTGTCGGGGGTAGTTGTCAGGCAGAATTCAGCTAAATGTCACTTTAGTTCCCAGTTTAAATCACACTTACAATTTTTACATATACATTAAATAATTACTTCCTTCAAGTCATTTCAGAATATAGTTTTACATTGTATCAACCTCTTAGCAAGTCTTTCCTTGGCCTGGTTTGGGTTCCTCTGTTCAGTTTTACACAAAAGTCTGGTGGTTTTAAAACGCCGGCTTTCTGATAGTGGTGAGTACCGGTATTGCATCAATTTTTGGGATCTGTCTTGAATTACTGCATTTCAATAGAGTGATCTTTTGCTTGATAGTATAGGACCCTTGCTTAACATTATTTTGATGGCATCCTTACAGTACAGTGGTGATGTGGAACCCCCCACAAGAAGGTTGTATCTTTGGAGTGGTCTTGTGCCAACTGCGCAGTTCTCCTGGATTCTGGCGTGAATGTGGGCGGCGATAGCTCATCCCCACATCCACCCAGTCTATTGATGTAGTTTGTTCTGGGATAGAATAATGGGCAGCTACAGCTCATCCCCACATCCACCCAGTCTAAGGATTCAACATGGGTCAAAACCCTTGACACCATTTGTAAGGAAGGTGTTAATTAAACTGACTATAACAAGAAGAGACAGAAAAAGTTCAAACCGACACAATCAAGTGTGGGATCCCACCATTTCAAAGAGGTGTATTCAAGAGTGCACACCCATTATTAATAAAACTCAACAAATGTTCAGGTGGCACTGAGTCAAGTTTTGAGAGAGTGGGAAAATGTAAGTGCCCGTGGGACAGTGTGACACGCTATATGAATCAAGCTCCCCATAAGAATTGTGGGCCCACTGCAGACCGAATAGTGGATGCCTATGTCAGGCAAACTCGGTAGTCATGAGAACCACTGCAATTCTGGCTTGAAAAGTGCATAATGAAGACATCTGTACCCATTCAATTAACGTTTTGAAAGTCAAAGGCATATCCTGGCTAGGGTCCAATGTGATCAGGATTTTAGTGCTGCTAAGGATATTTTCAGAGACGATGGGATACATCAAAATAGCAAACATTTCAGATCCACTACCACTTTTTAAAAATGAATGACCATTCTATTGCCGAACACTACACCGTGAGGCCACACCTGGCCCATTGCATTGAACACTACAAATCAGATCCTCAGATGATGACGTTTTGTGTGCAAGCCTCCTTTAAGTCCCCCAGTTGGCGTGGCCTGTGAAAATGTGGTAAAGACTTTGAATTTAACCTCAGTGATTGAGTGAAGGTACATCTTTAAATATGTCTTCATGGTTAATGTAGTTGGCTCTAGCAAGCAGTGCAGACAGTCTCTGAGTCCTGACACAAACTGGAGGTTTGCACAGTCATCAAGAAGAATGTAAGCTGGTGCAGGAAAATGTGTTTCTCTGCAGCATCCATCAGTAGCTCATCATCCATCAGAAAGGAAAGCAATCCAAAAACTGCCCATAAAAATAATCTGAAAAGGTCAAATAATCACTGCACCTCCTTGCAAGGGAATAAACGTTTATTGCATGCAACACGGTCTCAGACGGCCCCATAGAACCAAACTGATATGGAGCTCATCTTATCTCAAGATGTTACATCTGTTATAGCAGAGAAACTGCAAATTAACAATACTATGCATAATAATGAGTACAGCATAATTCCTCTACCCTCATAGACTACCGCCTATAGAACATGCTAATCCACGCATATAGTCCCTGGACCGATTGGCCACGTCTAATCTAAGCCCATTTCTCTAAACACATGCTGTCCTAGATCGGCATGATCAAATCCAGGTACCTGATTGGTGGTTTCCCATTATTGATATATTCAAAAATTGATACCATCATGTGACGTGCACCCCCCCAGATCCAGATGCAATAAAAGTAAACTGGTGATGCCAACTCTGCATTAATAGACAATAGGCCTTCTCGTCAACCCAGACTCTGTGACACACACAAGCTACCACCAGAACCTTGTACTTATGTACTTCATTTTTTGAGATCACCTCTGCTCCTTTTATACCAAATCACAAACATTCGAGACACAGCTTCCCCCTTATCTACTTCAAACCCCAGGTGCCCACTAATAATGTAGCCAGGGCCCCACTCTTGAGTCTGAAATTCAGGGATTTATTTGCTTTTAGTTGTGTGTCTACTTGTAATTGATATGGGATGACAGCCCACTGGGGAAAGCAGCAGTGCTCAAAATCGTCATCTTGCTCATCGGCATCACAAACGTTATGCCCGGTTCTCATGAATTTGTCCTGACCTACTCATATTCCTTTGCCACCCCACTCAAGCTCTGCAGATGGTCACAATTAACACTTATCTGCGTACCTCTTACCTTGCCTTCTTTCCTGGGGAATGGGAGAGGTTATTTATTTTTGGAGCAGAACTAACAGCTGCAGCTCCACATCACAGCCTGCATTCTATTCTGTTCATCATGATCTAGGCCTTAACATCCAAAATGGTTACACTCTTGCCATGTTAACACACTGATCTTGCTTCTAGCACGATATCTCGCTGATTCCATCTTCCACCTAATTCGGTCTTTCCCACACATCACACTACACTACTCTGAATACAAAACCTAAACACCAGGTCTATATGCTGCCCTATCTTTGACATCTGCAACCACAACAACAATGCATTTTGTTGCACTTTCTGTGTTGCTACATGTGATTATTGAATATGTGTCAAACCTAACTAACACAACTTGAGTCCTTCTGCAGTACCACCTTCAATCTGCTCCCATGATGGTTCATTTCAATAGGTTTTTCTCATCCAGAATAATTTGGCCTAGCTGGGATGCTGTATGTGCATCCCAACATTCCCCCTTTAGTTAATACTCCAGTAGCAAACCTTGCGTCCTTCTTCCTCCTACACTCGTCATTCTTAGGTAGCCATGCCTTGCACACATGACGTAAACTACTGACTACAATGTAATGCTAATAGGGATTGACAAAGAGGGAGATGAGTGGAGTACAATTTTGTGTATAGAGCCGGTCCAACCACTGATTGGGGTGTCAGACGGACAACTGTTTGAAGATGCTGATAACAATGGTGATATGATACTGGAGGTTTGTATTTAATGCCAAATAATGATCCAGCAGAGGAATGCCTCTTGCACTATACCTATTGCCAAATCTATGCATGCATATCTACAGGTGGACTTGATAATAGTCCCCAACAATGTATGGACTGACAACCCCTATGATATGGAGAGAGCATAGGAACAGTAGTTATCAAGTTGAAGCAGGGAGGAGTGTTACCCAGAGTGCAGCAGTATCCATTTTAGAGAGAAGCAGATGAGGGAATGCATATGACTATTGTGGCATTATGGCAGCAGGGCACCATAGTGCCTTCAGAGTCCCGGTGTAACACAGCAATATATTCTGTCAAAAAAGTAAAAGGGTCAAGTTATCTCTTTCTGGTTCTTGTGTTGGAGTTGGTTCCTCAGAAGTCCTTCTTCATTTTCTTAGTGAAGATACTCTGATTGAAGAGATATGGACAATCCCTCTCTGTGGAGAAGACATGCAGGGCAGAGGACCACTGAAAGGTGAGTCCTTAATTGGGGAAAAAGCTGTGACTCAAAAAAAAACAAGGCACTGATGAAAGGAATGGTGGTCTCTGTGGTGAAAACTGGATTCAGGCAGGCAATAGGAACGAGTTTCCACAAGGATTGGTAGAAGCAAAAGACAGGTAAGGCAAGCAGGATATAAAAATCCAAAAGGATAGCAAAAGGATAGCGAGTCAGGACAGCAAGGCGGCAGAAGAATCATGGAAGGAAAAGTCAGCAAAATGCATAGAAGAAGGCAGTGGTATGAATACAAGCGGTAATAGGGAAACAAGAGATTGGAAATAACTTGCGGTTTACCCGGGGGAAAGCAGGGTTGCAAAGTATCAGAGCACTGCAGCACCAAATAGTAAATAGAAGCGGGGGTGCCATCTTGGGTGAAAACTAGACCTGCAAACAAGAATTGAGGACACAACGTGATGGAACAACTGCATGTAACCAAATATTGTTGTGCTATGACATAAACGGGTAACTCCAGGAAGCGCAGCTGCAGTACAGAACACACCAAAGCCAAATACAATTAAGGACATGAAGCCGATTTTCGATTCATCTAACTATTGTAGGGCACGGGATTTCAACTACTCTAGTTACACAAGGCCTTTGCTGCAGGGACTTAAGGTAGCACAGAAAAGAAAAGGAAAACTCAAATGGACTGGAGAAATGACTACATGTTTCAAGGAACTTAAACATTCTATAAGTAATGCATCAGTACTGGCAACCCCAGATTACACGAAAGAATTGTATTTTTTTTTTTTTTTTTAAAAGTTTTATTTGTTTTTAGTCAAGATGTAAAAAAAAAACATCAAGACCTTTACAAATCATAACAAATTACATTTCTAAGTATTAAAAAAGACTTACATATGAATTCATACATTATATAAGATAAAAAGAACAGCTATAAGTGTCTGTTGCAATTATAACTCCATGACTATCAACCCAAAAATATAAAATATAAGTACAAAAATCATCAGAAACAAAGTCCACAATCCTACCATTTGTCCCCCCCTGAATAACACGGGTCATTATATCGAGACTAAACGTCATAGTCCAGACGTATAATCACTTCATCAGCAGTATTTGTCAATCAAGTATAAAATTAAACACCCATCAGCAGCTCTAATTCAATGATCTTTACTAAGCGTGTAGTTCGAATTATCGAGGCATTTGTCGCCCCCCACATACTACTAGTCCAAATCCATTCCCTCGATTCAATAGTGTTTGCCTCCACAAATGACTCTATCATTCTACACCGTGCATTTTCGAAGTAAATACAATAGAGAAACAGATGTTTAAGGGATTCGGACATCTGCTTACAAAAGCGACAAATTACACATGTATCAATTACATCTTTCTTGGACCAATGCTTTTGTCTAACCCGTGTGTGTAGCAAATCAAACCTAAACAGCATGAAAGTTTGCCGCACCTTGGGGCAAGGACATAGATTTAGATACGTCATGCGAGGTGTTTGTTTATGCACGAATTTATTGTATTCTGAGAAAGAGGAGTAATTAGATATTTTTGTACAAATATCCGCCCAATCAGATTGATATAGTTTTTTTTTAATCTTTTCCTGAAAGAGATCTAAATCATCACATGTTAAATTGATCTTTTCCATAATTCCCATCATGCGTTTTTTATAGTGAACTATGGAGGGAGGATTCTTATTCAACATCATGGTATGAAGATGTAGATATAGTGAATTTTTTGGCGGATATAACATTTTCGCAAAATTCACTAGTAATCTCCAGTTGTATTTAGCGGATAGTGAGTTCAGGCCTAATTCATGCATAACAATCACGTTAGGCATGGATGGGGGCAGATCAAGAGTGTATTTCCACATCTGGCCCTGTAATTGGTCGAAAAGTGGACCCAAGTCACAGAGGTATAATTCCACTCCGTAGAGTAATATAGCCTCTACTTTTTTTAGATAAAATTCTAAGAGAGGAATTAATGAGAATTTACAAATCTTTTTTCGAAGCACTTTCATTTGATATTTTAGGGTAGTCGCCTTTATAGTAAGTATTTCCTTGATTTTTCGAAACGACATATTCTTTGTCAAAATAAGACCAAGATAAGGAAGTTCCGTAGTTGTCCTAATCACGACATCGTCAAATCTCCATGTAAAATGACGAATTTTCTTTCTATTCGCAAATACTATTATATTGGATTTTTGGGGGTTTACCCACAAGTTATTAGCTCTGCAGTAGCCCAGAAAGTTATCTAATTTATGTTGCAATCCAGCCTGTGAGCGGTCGAAAAGCAGAATATCGTCTGCGTATGCCAGCCATGATATAGTCAATGCTCCGATGCGAATCGGAAACGATTTCTCCTTATTCCAAATTTCGTCGATTCCAGCAAGATAAAGATTAAAGAGAATCGCTGCAAGGTTACAACCTTGTTTCACCCCTATTCGTGAAGGTATTTCCTCTGTAAGGGAGCCCAACCGATCTAATCTTACTTTAAAATTTGTTTGATAATGCAGCATTTCTATCAATATAATAAGATATTGTGGTATCTTAGCTTTGTGAAGTTTTTCCCATAACTTTCCTCGTATTACACAATCAAACGCTGCTTTTAAGTCTATCGATGCCACAAATACAGGCGTGTTGTTAGGGCTAGTAGCGTGGGCAATAATATGAGCCAAAGTGCTCGCATTAAGCGGTGTTCCCATTCCTTTACGGAAACCAACTTGCGAGGGACTCAAAATATTATTTGTGGCAGCAAAACTTTCAAGCTCTTCAAGAATTAATGCAGCAAAGATTTTAGCCGCTACGTCAATGATTGCTACTGGTCTAAAGTTATTGGGATCTGAAATACTACCCTTTTTATGTATCGGAATAATGATAGACGTGAGCCATGAGCTTGGAATTACTTTAGCTCGAAATATTTCCTGATAGGTGCCATAAAATATATTAGACCAAAACAATGGGTCGTCTTTGATTAAACATGGTGGAAGACCATCCGGCCCAGGACATTTAGATCTTTTTAACCTGTAAATTGCAGCACAAATGTCGTTCTTGTTCCAAGGACACCTATCAGGAATTAATTGCGACGCAGGGGCGTCTTCATATTCCCTAAATTCAACAGGTAAGGCAAATTTTTTAAGAAAGAATGAGTACCATGCTGTGCTATCTATGCAAGAATCGAAACCTCGAGGAGTCTCTTTTTCAAAAGATCTTATCGTTTTCCAGATTTCTTTGTTTTTCCTGTTACATAATAGATTAACCATTCGTTGATTTTGTTGAATTTTTTTTAGCATACGTAATTCTTTAAGGTTCCTTTTGTAATGCCATATTATTTTTTTTTTCTCGAGACGATATTCACTCTGAGCCATGGAGGGCCTAAATTTCGTTATTTTGCGTAGCTCACGAGTTTTCTTTATTTTTAGATCAGCAGTGACTTGACAATACAAATCACGATCTTCTACTCTCCTTTCCCTCGAGGAGTCGTCTGTAGATAACTTTGCAAGGTGCGCCGCTATTGTCTTACCATTCCAATTTGAGATTATTGCATTGTCAATATCGTTGTCAGTAAGGTTTTTCCAAAGGTCTCTGTTTACTAAAGCCGTAAACCTCCGACATGTAGAGCGAGACCAGTTGATAGACGACGTAGGTCTATCGCATTGAATAAGACCTAAGTGAGTCAAGGGTATGCAGCGTGCAAAGTAATTTACTATGGCAGAAGAAATCACAGCATGATCTCCAAACACAATTTTCAAAGATTTAACTGGCGCTAATCTGCCTGAAAGCTCTTTGGATGCAAACATGTGATCGATCCATGATTGACTATTACCTCGTTTCCATGTGAATTGACAATGAAGTACAGAAGTTAAAACAAGAAATATGTTCCAATCTTCGAAAAGCCTAATCCATTTGTCTCCTTTAATAAGTGAGGCTTGCAGATAAGGGGAACTAACGTTCCTGTTGTAATTGTCATCGGTACATAATGCATTGAAGTCACCTCCGATAAATATTTCTGCGTTGGGAGCTTTTGCTAGGGCATTAGTGAGGGTCTCACCAAAAAGCTCACAGGCTTCTTCTATGGAAAGTTGAGATGGATTCCAATAAAGAGAAATCAGGAGTAGATGACCATGTAAATTCACGTCAAAGCAAATGTCGCACATAATAAGCAAATCATTGTGATATATATTATTGATAGTGAATTTTAATGTGGTATCGATCAAAATCATTAGACCTCCTGAGGGTCTTCCTTCACCACCTTTCTTTGCTTGGTGGAAACATACCGCAAATCCCTCAATTTCAATGGTTGTAAGCGCCATCGTTTCCTGAACAAGCAAAATATTTGGGGCATGCTCTAAATGAAACTTATCTTTCCATTTTAGAAGATTACCAATGCCACAACAATTCCATGACATGATCACTAAGTCATTATTTTATAGCGTATTTGTCGGTGGATTTACATTAACAACTGTTTTCACTAAAGGTTCCAACCATTTTAGACCGTTAAGGGCGTTCGTAAGAGCTGACAAATGTTCTATCATGTTGTTGTGGGATTTCTTATCCCCCAAATTCGAAGCGTTAAGCTGTGAGCCCACTGTCAGAGGGGGGTGTGTAAATTCCATAAATTCCATGGCTGTCTTTATATGGTCAAACCCCATCATTTCAAGTCCCAGAGACCGGAGGTCACTTCGATGTTCCCATATCAGTTTGGCAACAATGGGTGAAATCATATTCGATAACATTCTGTTGTTGTTTGAGGCGGGTAAGCGAATCCACTCAATATCGTTAGACCCTAAGTTTCTTAAGGATGGAATTTTATAAAGTGCATTCATAAGAAATGAGCGATTAATTCGTGCCGTACCGTTAATCTGCGGGTCACTTTTCCACCCCACAATAGTTTTCATTTCTGGGGGTATATTATGATATTGCAGCATAATCTGGTCGTCTTTCTCTTCACTAACTGTGACCTGGACTTTATTTTCAGTCTCCGCGTATTCTTTTCTTTTAGAGGATTCACCTACCCCCGATTGATGACTAAACGGCACGGCCCATCCTTCCATTTGGATATTTGTAATACTTGGTTTTTGCGATAAAGATATCGCCTCTTCCAGCGTAGAGGTGCCTATGATAGCTAGCGGCTGCTCAGGCGTACACTTCTGAGAGAGTGGCATTTGAGTCTCTGATTTGTTGGATTCGGTTTTAATAATTACCTCCGTTGTTGCATTGATTTTATCTGTCACAAGAGAGTCACACATATTTATTTTCTCTGTACCGTCGTATATTTCTGTTGGTTTCAAGTATGGTACGCAACCGTTGCTATATTTCTCTTGCGTGTTCCGTACCAAACTATCAGATTTTTTCGAAGACAGGTCTTTAAAGAATGCTGTTACTTGTGATTGAATCATATTTTCAATGCTAAGCTGTGGCTCGTCTTCCTTCATATTTACTTTTTCTTCCGCTTTACACTTTTGGGTGTAAGCTTGCAACGCAGTCTTTTTTTTTTTTTTACTAGGAGATTTAGACGTTATTAACGTGTCATTTTCTTGACATTTTGTTGATTTAATTTGTAATGCAAGCTTGCTTTCGTCATCTAATTCGTTCAAGTTCAGATTTTGTTCAATCAGCTCTGAAGATATTTTAGTAGCTGACAAATTTAATCCATTGTCATTTTCAAGTTCAGAGGCTAAGTCATTTATTTTTTTTACAGTGTTAGCGCAATGGCCCTTGTTTTTATGTCTTCTTTTTAATGCTTTTAGATGGTTTCTTTTAGCTCGTCGCGATATAAAGTAAGTCTTATCTTGAGCATTAAGGGTATCGTGCCCACCTTCATTAAGGTTTTCCTTGGTAATCAACTTTACCAAATCCGAAGGACTGTCAGGAGACTTGCCGGAAGGACTTGCGTTTATTGCAAAGTCTTCATGTTCCGCAAGCGTTTTAACAGGAACTTCGTTTGTTTTGGACTGCATCAAGATTGATTCGATTTGACAGAGTCTGTCATGTTGGAGTTTAGCAATTTCCAAATAATTCATGTTATTGATAGATGAGAAATTGCCTTTTTGATTTCCATTGATCTCCTTGTGCTGAAGGATTTGAGCAAAGGTTATCGGAATTCCGTTGGCAAAAAATTGTTCGTCTGAAGTCTGTGAGGCGGCATTTTTTTTTTTCTCAAGAAAATGAGTGGAGTTGAGCATCTCCTTTTTTTACCAATTCGGATGCTCGGATGTGACAGTCAGAATGGTATACATGACAAGATTCTTGTGCTAGAATGTAGCCTTCAATCTTTGAAAGTTGGGCCTTGTTGCTTACAAGCTCATTTTTCATCTCTTGTAATAAGAGATGTGAATATTCATGTCCACGATCAAGTAGACTTAGGATTCTCATGAAAATAGGCAGGTCATTTAGTTTTTGCTCTAGACCTTCATCCTCGTTTATATCATTCAATAAGGGCACTTCAGGGACGTTTGAGAAGTTAAATGTGGGAATAGACGTATTAATTGGTTTCTGTTCTCCTAGGCTTTCCTGCATGTTACTAGTGTCAGCGAGATTCTTTAGGGGTGAGCTGGTTATAGGCGAGTGTCTCTTATCGGGGTTATTTAAACCAGCCAACAGCTCACTGGGTTTATGAAAGTGTACATGTTCTCGCCAAGGGCCGTTAATGAAGACCGGTGTTGAAGGGCCTAAGGACAGTCTGGCTCTTTTATCAAGATCGGACATAATCACCGGTGCCAGCATTGATATATCCGAAATGGGTAAATATTTATTTGCATGGATATCCACAGTTATTTTTTGCACTTCACTTGTTTGCTCATCAACTGCAAAAGGATCATTCGTAATATTTTCGTTTGCTGTTTTTATTGAACAGACTTCGATGTTAGCTAAACTCTCCCGATGCATATCTAGTGGCAGGTTCGTGTCTAGAGTATCCCTCAAGTCATCCGCATGCATCGACATCGATAAGAATGAAGTCTGCCCATGCAACAAGGAAATAGGGTTAGACACTTCATTTTTTTGTTTTTGTTTTTTTTTTGAGTGTTGTGGAGCTTCTAACATGGGGATCATTTTTGAAGGGCATTCCGTCCGCTTTTTCCCATTTCTCAAGGTAGAATCCATCATTTCTCTTGGAGTACCACCTAGGGTTCAAGCAACGTTAGTTTAAGGGCGGTCCTAAAGACAAAACTCGATCCCCCTATGAGGGTGATATAGACACCTTGATGGGTTTTAACATAAATTACATAAATTGTGTTAAAGCCAGACCCCTAAGTATTATTACACTCACCACAACCCTCTCCCCAATGAAGAGAGGCTCCACACGCCCGTGCGCTCGCAGCGAACAGCAAACAGCACTTCGCTGTACTTCCCGGTGCGCGCGCAGGTGCGCTGGAGCCGGAGATTTTAAAGACGTATCAACCACGTCACAAAGCTGAAGGGGAGGGGCTAAGTGCACTCGTAACGCCCTACAAAAAAGGAGATAATAAGGCTCAGTGCGGGACTAAAGGTTGCAGTATTGTCCAACACGTGACCCCCACCACGTAGAGAGTCAAGGCAGGCAATCAAAACATAGGATTACTGGACTACATTTACGTGTACACGTATACATTTACATGTGCATTTACGTGTACGTGACCAACCACAGATTATCCCTCCGAAGCTGTGGAGTACCGACAACTGTGCCTACAGTAAAGCGTGCATGCTATAGTTCAGCCCAAAGTCACCTCGGTTTCCTACTTCCGAGTCAGGCAGAGAGTGTCCCGCAAAAAGACGTCCTCCAGGCGTGTTGTCGAGTGGGATGCTCACGGCAGTCTAGGCGAAGTCGAGGCGCAATTTCAGCAGGGCAGAGTGTCCTCACAGCAAACAGCACTTCGCTGTACTTCCCGGTGCGCGCGCAGGTGCGCTGGAGCCGGAGATTTTAAAGACGTATCAACCACGTCACAAAGCTGAAGGGGAGGGGCTAAGTGCACTCGTAACGCCCTCGGTTTCCTACTTCCGAGTCAGGCAGAGAGTGTCCCGCAAAAAGACGTCCTCCAGGCGTGTTGTCGAGTGGGATGCTCACGGCAGTCTAGGCGAAGTCGAGGCGCAATTTCAGCAGGGCAGAGTGTCCTCACAGCAAACAGCACTTCGCTGTACTTCCCGGTGCGCACATTCTATTCATACGGTCATGACCGCAGTGCTGGCTCAGCAAACATCCATGGGGCATCAACCCCTAGCATATTATATATGCATATTAGATTCAGTGATGCAGGGTCAATTTCCTTGTGAGCCAGCACTAGCGTCTGTGGCCTTTGAAATCTGAAAATCCTCAACAATCACTATGGGTTACTCAGTGACACTATATGTAGAACATGCAATGTTTATAATTCTTGAGTAATCCACATCCACTCTGACCACACAAAAAGCCTCTGCACAACAAATGCCAGAAATGCGAGGTGCAGTACTGGAGCCACCTGGAGCCTGCTTTACAGCAGAGGACCACTACTCTTACTCACACCCACATAGGACTTATCCGGACTAGATTTTTGCATTTTAGAAGCGGAAAGCTTGGGTTTATTCGACTGTGATTGCTTTTGGGACTTCTCAGACTTATGAGATGTCCCTTACTCTTTGTCCTTGTCCTTCCCACTGGGTTCTTGTGGGAGACCCACTTGTCAGCCAGCCTGGCCAGTTTAAAGGGATTGAAAATGTTCTGGTCAGCAACATACTGATGCAGCTCTGGTGAACAGGCTTCAGAAAAATGCTAAAAAAATAAGAGGTGGGACCATTCAACAAACGTTTTCACCTTGTATCCATCAATCCATCCCATCATGTTCATATGTGCAGTACTCACACAGTAAATCCAAGACACATTCTCTCTTTTCTTATATTCCCTGAACCTTTAAAGGTATTGAGTAGGTGTCTTGCCAAACCTGGCAATCAAAGTAGATTTTATGCACTCATATTGACCCCTTTCTTCCACAGTTTCAGAATACAGTGATAACCAGTCTGAGGCACTTTACTTAATAAACACTTAGCCCAATCTCTTTTATCAACATCATGGATTCCACAAGCCATTTGAAACACTTCAATCCATTGGAGAATATCTGAACCCTCCACATACACACCAACCAAATCATTCATAAACTTGGTGGCAGGGGATCTGACACTCTCAAATTGAAAACTACACATCAAAGTTTGGACCAGGGTCCCCTCCTACTACCTGGAAGCATGATCATCAAAATCAAGTTTCCAGTCAGACTAGATCACGCTCTCACAAACCAGATATTATCCACCTTCACCATCGGAGGTCTCAGGTTGTGGAACCTGGCCATTTTGTCTTGATGACCCTGCACACACAAAGGTCATGGACACCCAGCAGAGGCTGTGCGGTCAAGAGTCAAACAAGCACTTGGTTTGATCTCCAATGGTCTCAAACAAGAACGGAATGGTCTCTGTCCAACTGGGGAGGGTGGCACAGAACAAACCTATGCAAGCTACATCAAATCCACTGGCGTCTCCAACTGCACTTCCAGGCCCAAACCCTCCCTACCAGCCAATGCAGCCCCAGCAGCCTCACAAGAAACACAAGCAGAGGCCAAAGGATGCCCACCAGATGTGGAAGGCCTTTCAGTCCTCACCCGCAGCTGTGGGGAAGGAGCATGTGAAGGACCTCCCGGGCGTAGTTTTGTATAAAGGCCACGCTGGCCACATGGTTCAGAGACGTGAACACCACCATCACCATGAGCACCACCACCTCTATCACCACTTCTAGCAGACATAAAGATGGCTCAGTGGATAACCAGTCCAGACAATGAAGAAATGGCCCATATGAAGGAAAACTCGTTTTTTTCTGTCACTACACATGAAGTTGTGACGTGTGTTATTGTTACTCCACTAATGTACAGCTAGCATATATTTAAGAGACCATACGAAAACATTGGAACATACACTATTTATGTGATGTGAACCCGCATAGCTTATTTAACAATTTGTGGATTCACAAGCCTGCTAACATCGCGGGCAGCCAATAGCTTTTGAGCTTTGATTCAGTGCAGACTATCAAAGTACTTCCCAAACAAGTACTCCCCACCAATGAATCAGCAATGATAGCTTAGACAACTTGGTGACACTCTGCTCTCTGGTCTGCTGTGCACCGGCTTTCTGCACTCAAGCCGTTCCATATCAGGCGGGTGACATTCTAAGATGTGGATTTAACGAAATACTCAGAATAACAGAAACTACAAACAGCTGCTACCTCTAGTATTATTCACTGGCCCACTGGTCCCTGTGTCCCTCTGTGTGCCAACTACTGGTCCCTGTGTGGGTCCCCATGCCCCAATGTGTGCTCCCACTGGTCCCCATGTCCCTCTGTGTGTACCCACTGGTCCCTGTGTCCCGCAGTGTGCCCCCACTGGTCCCTGTGTCCCACTGTGTCCCTTTCTCCTACTGTTGTGCCCCCGCACTTGGCCCCCTGAGTCTGTCTGTTCAGCCCGCTTGCCCTCCCCCTCCCCTTAACCTTTCTTCATTTTAGCACTTACACTTATCATTGTCTCTTGACCTTTGATAACAGCTTGTCTGCCCCCCTCCTCCTCTTGTTTTCTCCTCCCACCCCCTCCCAACACTACCTTGATCTGGCATTGTCCCATTATGATAGTCAATTGTTCGTTCCTCTCCTCTTCCCTTCTCTCCTCTTCCCCACACCTCCCCTCCTTTCCCCTCCTTTTGTCACTCTTGCACTGCAAAAATTATCGTCAGGCATAGTAATGTTACTGGTAGTATTGTTCTCCTTTTTTCCTCCCTTGCCTCTCCCTTATTGTTCCATCCACTTGTATATCACTTATGATATGGTAGTTATTTTTCACATTCTGATTTGTTTCAAGGACCTGTAAGAATGTAACTGTATTCTCCCATGTAACCTCCCTCCTTGAAGCGCTTTGAAACACATTGGGCCTCATTACGACCCTGGCGGTCCCGTAATGAACGGTGCCGGTACGGGACCGGCACCGTTCATTACGGGATTCCCTATTACGAGGTTCCCTTGCGGGACCCGCTCAGAACGTCTGGTCAGACCAGACATCCTTAGCGGGTCCCACAAGGGGACCAGGGAGCTAATAACGGGCCCGTTATTAACGGGCCCGTTATTAGCTCCCTCCCCATTCCCATTGAGCCCTATGGCGGCTGAAATGGGAATGGGGATGGGTTTTTTCAATGAGGAAGGTTGGAATGGCCCGGTAATTCCTCATTGAAGGAACCCGGAGCTGGAACCGGGTATGGAGGCAGCCATGCCCTTGTTAAGTAAGTACTCATAATGAGGCCCATTGTGTATAGGCGCTGAAGTCGGTTTGGCTGAAGTCTCCACTCTAGCTTTCTCTAGCTGGATTCGCTGTCATTCATTGGGCCTCATTACAAATTTGCCAGTACGGTAACAATGGAGCCGGTAAGCTACGGGCACCGTTTATACCAGACCGGCAAACTATGAGTTCTGCTAGCAGGTGCCTTTCAGCCCGCCAGGTCTGACCTGGTGGGCAGACTAGCACCCGCGCACAGGCCTCAACGGATTCACCGGCACCATTCATGTACGGTGCCGGTTCATCCAGCCTCCCCATTCCCATTGAGTCCAATGGAACTTAAGTGGGAATGGGGAGTAATAATTACTGGCACCCGGCAATGGGGATTTACCGGGAACGCCGGTGCTCTAATACCCCAGTAAGTTCCCATTGCCGGGTGCCGGTAAAATCATGACTGCCAGGGTCATAATGACCCCCATTGTCCTTCTCTTTGAGTATCACTTGCTGTGCCAGCTTCACTTTCTTAAGTTCAGCTTCAGTTTCCAACTTTTTATATTCAATGGCCAATTTCATCCTCAATAATTCAAGTTACAAGGTATTCCCCAAAGAAACAGTGCTGGGTTTTGGAATAGAGGTAGAGGAGTGGTGGCATTCCCAGAAACAGATTGAATAATAACCACAAGGGCAGGGTCGTCAGTGGTTGCACCCCCCCACACTTTATCAAGAGCATCAGAATCAGTCTGGTAGTCCACCAGGGCAGCTATCAGCCCAGCCCTTGATTTATCTTCAAAGTCTAACTCCCTAGCTTCACTAGCACTCTGGAGAGCCTCTAAGCTCATCCAAGTCAATTTACTGTTTGCAATAGATTCCATTGCTTGTAATGTAGTTATCTTAGTACACAACTAAACCTCAAATTCACAAAATGTGGCTATTTTGTAAGTAGCAAGGTTACACACTGATTCCTAAAACCATTAGCATCCAACTGCTGCCACCAGTGTAAAGACTGGAGGGGGATTTCTGTACTCCTGCCCTCTATATGGCAAAGTAGAAGCACAGAGCACCCCAGCCAAGATTCTCTATATGGTAACGAAGGTCGAGCAATCAAGGCTTAAACTCTCAGGAGGTGATGAGGGCTGGTTCTAAGGTACAGTGTAGTGTAGTCCCTGATCTCCCACAAAGGAATGTCCACACACTATGTTAGTGATAACACAGATCTTTAGATAAATAAGGTTCAATATATTTATACTCAATCAATAACACACTTTGTGCTCAAGCAATACTATAATGATACATCTGTACAATATCCATGTGGTAACACAGTTGACTCTTGACTCCTTTAAAATGCACGAACTGCTGACAGTTGTAAATGACATACAAGTGTCATAGAAAAGTGAACCAACCCCAGATATAAGAGGAAAACAAGTTGGGTTAAACAATTGGCAGAATACTTGGTCTCTACCACCAGACAAAGTTTCGTGTGAGGATACTCCCACCTGGGCAACCTGTAAATAATGTATATTAACAAGCCCAGTTCATATATTGTTTAGCAGAGTCTTGTTTCCTTCTAAAAATGTTCTACTAACCCAATGTACCTGGTTTAGCAGAGTTCTTCGACGGGTCGTCGATGGATCCCTTTTCAGTGAACTCCCTTTAAGAACATGAGCCACAGGTTGTCGAGATTCCTCAAAGAAACCGTGAACAATGTCATCGAGATGGCAGCTTCGGCCTTGGCAAAAATAGTCAATGAAGAATGTAGGCCCAGCAAGGGCATTGGGTTGTCAGCATTGACGATCGGAACTCGACCACAGCTGGCTTTCCGATCTTCGTTGGCATTTTGTGGACTTCGGGTAGCAGATTCTCCTCAGTTCATCTGCGATCTTAACTAAAGCAGTTGACGGTGATGGCAAGGGAGTCCTTGATTTCAAAGTGTCTTAGGCGAGGTTACACCGGTACTCCGAACCTCGGGTCGATGGTGATGTTCGTCAACAGCCTCGACGTCCTGGCGCTTCACTTCAGATTCCTCAGGCCGTCCCTGTCTCTCGTCAGCAGGCTATCGAGGACTGACTTCCAGGGAGCTTTGTGTAGGTTAGCTGGTGCACGATGTTCCTTCATAGCTCGGGAAGAGGTCTCCTAGCCAGGTCCTCTCTTGGATCAGTCTCGAAAGCATGACAGCTTTCAGATTGTGTTGAAGGAAAGCAGCAGTAATTCTTCTTCTTCCGGCTCGGCTTCTAGAATATGCATCAGTTTCGACTTCAGCTTCGGAACAATTCCAGTAAGTGAGAGGTCCCCAGATACACTGTTCTGTCTCTCATTCACACTGCTGAGCCAGGCTCAGACAGCCAATCATTCAGGAGGGCATTCAGCAGGCAGCCAATCAGGCTCACAGTGCATTCAGGCCATCCTTCCCCTTCCAGACACTCACAACAAGGAATGTGGATTAGGGCAAGCACCCAGCATTTCAGCACACCACACTGAATTCATACCAGTTTCAGGCAGGGCTGTCTCAGTCATTGTGTCACACACCAGAAACCAGACACCCATAACATGAAATGTATATTGGTCACACACTCCATGCACCAAAGGGTGTACCCACAACATACAGTCACTGGGAAGGCTCCAGCCTGTCTGGCCTGGACTTCCCCACAATACAATATATGGAACTTTCACCCATGGCCAGTCAGGATAAGGGACAGAGTCAGGGCTTCCCAGGACTTTTGGAAAACAAGGTAACAGGTAATATAAAGCAAGAGGCCACAGGGGCCATCTTGTCTCCTATCAGCAATCAACTGATTCCAATGGCAGGGCCTGGGTATCCCAAAATGGAGGATACTCAGAGCACCTGTCAAATTCAGCATGGAACTACCACCATCCGATAGCCTGCTCTGTGGACCACACACAGGTGCCCAAAAACATACACTAGGGGTACAGGGTTGTACCCCCACCCATGGGTGCCATAAGGGTATCCCAAGGGTCTGTTCACCACAACCAAAAAGAGGAATAGTAGTACTGCCAGGAGGCCCACATGGATTCCTGTGCAGAAAACAACACAGAACACACATGATAAAGGAGTACAGGACAAGAACATTGAGGCCCTGTCCTTCAAATGCATTTCCAACATCACACCCACACTATTCCCCGGCACGTGCACAAGTCTCTGCTTGGCGATTCCACAATCTGAGCTATTTGACTGTTTTGGAGGAGGCGGGAGTGGAAGTGCGTCCATGCCAGTGTAGCTGTACTATGTTTTACAATGTCATGCATAGTATTAGCACTGCGGGATCATGGCTGGACTGTCACTGGTGGGGCTTAACATTGTTTCAGCACCAAATTTGTGACCCACAGTTGCAAATGGCAATTAATTCCTTACGTGACAGACCGTTTGAGTAGTACCACAAGGGGGAGTTTTTTGATAAAATGTGATGCAAATTGTGCATTGTATTTATTCAGTAAGTGGTCAAAACTACTAGCCCCATGATGATGCTGAAGCAAATTCTAACATTGGCCAAAAAAAGTGGCACACGTTGAGAGAATAAAATGTGCCCACACTGGTCTGTTTGCTTTTCGCTACTACTAGCCACTGCTCGCTCACTGCCCATGAAGTGCCCGTCTATCAACATCTTTGGCACATTAGAAAATGCCCAAATACACGCTTTGTGCACCAAAACTAAACACCCTTTTCTCTCTCTAGCCTAGGCGTTTTTTAATGGTGCATTGGCAATTCATTCCTTTTGTGACAGACAATTTGAGTAGTACCCAAGGGGGAGTTTGTTGATAAAATGTGAAGCAAATTGGGTATTTTAAAGAATATTTATTCAGTAAGTGGTTAGAAACTACTAGCCTGCTTGCTATTCACTATACTACTTCTAGCTACCGCTCGCTCACCTCCCATGAAGTGCTGGCTTCCTGCCAACATAGGTGGCACATTAGAAAATGGCCAAATAAATCAAATAAATGCTTTGTGCACCAAAACCTAACAGCCTCTAGCCTAGACGCTTCGTATTGCTTCATTGAAATGGCCCCATAGAGGTTCCACACAGATCGTTGCAGCCAGCAGGCACTCGGATTCTATTATCTATGCAGTGGTAGTCAAACATTTCTATTCCGATCCCATAGGCCCTCAACAAATCTTCTGGTAAAATGCTGTTGTTCCCAGGGCAGTTTCTAGACCATATTGCCCAGGGCGAAACAACAGAATATGCCCCACCTCATCTTGCTCCCTCCCATACTGCTACCTACCTCTCCAACATCATTGCAATTTAAATAACATTATATTGATTTGTACTTGAAAGGAGGCAGTATTTGAAACAGGAATTCATTTTTATTATCTTATGTTCATGGTAATTATTTAAATTCAGGGCAGTCACCTAAGTGTTGTTGTCACAGAAACGTCTATTGTTATGGTGTATTTTCACTGAATTGCAATTGAAACTAACCAGGCCAAGCACCAACCTTTTGGAGGAAATGGGCTGCCCCCCACCAACACGTGGTGGAAAGGGGTGCATTTCACTGCAGGCTATTTGGGAGTAATCGGCTAGAACTGTCTACAGGCACTTAAGTACTCGACTTGATGCTAGAGCATCAATTGTCTACTGCAGCTTTTGCCTTCTTAATTCATGTATCATCTGTATAAACATCCACTATAAAATTAAAACTAGAAGGGGGTGATGAGGAGTCAGTACCACTCAGAGACAGTGAAGGGGTAGTAGAAAACAAGGGTTATCATTTATTTATTGTTATTATTTTATTTATTACGTTATTAAACACCCACACCCTCGGGTATCACAGCGTTGTTACAGACAATTTACAAAAGAATTCACAGTAGTCAATTACATCCAGTGGGCACTGGTACAAAGAATACATACATGGGTTAACACATTGCATATTCACTTTCATTATTTACAGTTTCTGGGAACAAACAGCCCTAGGGAGGCATCTAGCTGGGCCTCCGGCGGGTAGATAGATGAGCGTATGTGTGGTATAACTAGTATTGGTTGAATATCCAGGTTTTTAGTCCTTTTTTTAAGCAAAGGAAGGAATCTTAATTTCTGATGTTTAGTGGAAGCTCATTCCAGAGTTTCGGGGCCATGACTAGGAAGCTGCTGGCACCTGCTCTGGAGCTTTTGAAGCAGGGGACTGCAAGGAACGACTTATTGTTGGATCTGAGCGTTCTGTTAGACTCTTTTTTTGCTTATTTAATTATTTAAGTCGATGGGAGCTTTTTTGGTGAGGCATTTGTGGGTAACACAAAGTGATTTGATGATGATTCTAGCCTTAACCGTTAAGCAATGGGTCTCCCTCCTAATGCTGGAGATATGGTCGGACTTCTTGATTCTTAGGGCTACTCGTAGTGCTTTGTTTTGCATTAGTTGTAGTTTCCCTAGGTTGGAGTTGGAGGTCCCTAGTAGGAGTATGTTACAGTAGTCCAACTTTGATAGTATTAATATTCTGGCTAGTGTGATGCAGTTTGAGGGCGTGAGGAACTGGCGACTCAATGCAATCAGTTTAAATATGTAAGATGTGGATGACGATAGAGCACTAACATGTCTGGTCATTGTTAGATTGGCATCTAAGTGAACGCCTAGATTTTTGACCTGTTTAGATACTGGGATCAGAGAACCATCAATGTTGATAGATGAATAATCTGAATGGACGGTGCTGATTTTAGTTTGGGAGCCCACAATGAGGATCTCCGTTTTCTCATTGTTAAGGCAGAGGCTATTCATAGCCATCCAATTTTGGATTATTACATAAATCCTATTGATGATCATCGTGTCCTGGACGTAATCCCCTGAGAGTGCGATGAGAATTTGGGCGTCATCGGCAAAGTTGGTGTAGATGACACCCATAGCATCCAGAGCCAAAAAGAGAAGATTAGTATACGCGTTATATAGTGAGGGCAATAGACAAGACCCTTGAGGAACCCCAATAGGGAATGGTATGGGATCAGCAGCCTCTTTACCAATATTTACTCCAGATGTGGGTTCAGCTAGAAAGAAATCAACTGAGAGGGTGGCATCTTTGGAGAAGCAAAAGTCATTGACTAGAGTGGCACATACTTTTTCATGGTCCACTAAGTCAAATGCTGCAGCTAAGTCTAGCAGCAGTAGTAGACTGTAGTAAACAGAGCTTGCCTGAGTCCCTGATAGTGTCTATCTGGATGTTCATATCCAGGAGAGCTGTTTTTGTGCTGTGGTTGGGCCTGAATTCGGATTGTCTAGCTCCGAGGAGCTGATTTTGTTCAAGATAGTCTTGAATTTGGTTGTAAGCTATTTTATCAATAATTTTGAGCAAAAACGGTATGGTAGTTATGGGTCTGTAGTTAGTGGGTACTGTTTTTTTTCAGTCGTGAAGTCACCCATGCTTCTTTTATACTTGCTGGGACAGTATTAGTGTTGAATGATGTGTTCACAAAATTTGTGATGATAGGGGTGAGGAGAGGGGCGCAGAGTTTAATTAGATGGGCTGGAAAGTTGTCCCCTTTACAATTTGAAGCTTTTAGTTTAGAGATAGTGTCTGCCACTATGTCTTGAGTCACTCAGGTAAATTGGAAACGTGTGTTCACATTTTCCTTAGTTTTATTGAGACTGGTATTTGAAGCATTTTTATCTGTTAAAATGTTTCTTTTAGTGAGGATTTTATTTTGGAGTAGTTCAATTTTGGAGGTTAACGCATTTTGGATGGTAGTGCACCATTCCTTGCTGGCATTGGCAGGAGTAGTGGTTGGGATTTGGTTTTACAATTCTTTAAGAATGGAAAAGAGCTCTTTAGAGTTGGAGGAGGCATTGCTAATACAAGTGTTGTATACCTTAGCTTTGTGGGTTATGATTGCCACATTGTAGATTCTTGGTGACTCTCAAGGCGTTGTCCGAGTCTATCGTAGGGGATTTTTTGTTAATATGTTCGAGCAATCTTTTAGTTTGTCTTAGTTAGACTAATTCCTCATTAAACCAGAACTCGTTAATTTGTCAGCACGTCGTGTTTTGGTTGTTAATTGTGCAACTGTGTCTATAATGGTGGTAAGGCACTTGTGGAAGGGCTTTGGCAGGAGACAGAGATTGTCGCTAGTGACTATATTAGAGGTCAGCGCATCGATTATGATGGGGGCTAAATTTTCAAATGTTAGCTTACAGGGATTTCTTGTTTCATAGGTATCAGTTGCCATGGGCAATGACAGACTTAACTCATTTCTAGTAAGGGAAAAATTGATACTAAAGTGGTCAGTCCAGTCAAGGGGTACAATTGACTCGATAGATATTTTGGAATTAAGCGTAAGTATCCAATCCAAAGTTCGACCTTTGATAAGGGTGGGGGCATTCACCAACTGGGTGAAGTTCATATTTTTAAGTGCAGTGTGTAGTGCTTCTACTTTAGTGTCCTGCTTATCATTGAAACCTAGATTGATATCGCCACGGATGGTACATTTAGTATTAGGTTTGGTATGTGGGGCTAGCAGTAAGGGAATGTCTAGGTCCAGGTGGGTATTGATGTTGGGTGATCTGTAAATGACAAAGAAGTTGAATGCTGTTTTCCTGTCAGTGGCAGGTTTGGCTAAGAGGAGTTTGTAACCTTATTTCTTCAATGGGGCAGGATCTGATTTGCAGAGTGGTTTTGGCTATTATGGCCACACCACCTCCTTATGCATTAGATCTGTCAGTCCTGATTATATTGTAATCTGGAGGTATGGCCAGAGCTAGTAGTGGTCCAGAGGCTTGGTGCAACCAGATTTCTGTCACTACTTGCAGGTCCAGTTGTTGATCAATAATAAGGTCATGGATCTCAATGGCGTGGGCTCCTAGTGAGCAGGCATTAATAAGGGAACCTGTAATGTTACATGAAGGTTCTATTGAAGGCTCTGAGATGAAGATTGTAGTCTGATCATTAACGGTACGGGTAGAGGGTTTGGCAATGTCTTCAGAGGGCCTTTTATGTTGTTTGTTGCTAGGCAAAGGATTGGGCTTAGGCTGTTTGGGCAGGGCACAGGCTGAGTTATAGCTGATAGAGGTCAGTTTAGTACGTGGTCTTAGGTGATGTAGTCGAGTGTTATCCTGACTCGTGTAGGTGGTTGAGTCAATCGTGTTGTTGAGGACATGAATCTGAGCTGTCAAAGATATGCACTTATTAAGCAGTAAATATTTTGAGCTTTTAATAGTGCTATGACTATTGAGGTCGTCCTGGAGAGGTGAAAATGGAGGTGTGGTAGGTAGAAAAGGTGTGGGGCAAGGGATGAGATGATGGCAGTAGCAGGATATTCTGGATAGGCTGTTTCCATATGTGGTGTAGGAGTTACATGAACAGGGTAAGCAGTCTTGCACAATGCAATATGAAAACATAATGGAGAGTAGCAAACCAAGCATGGCTATATGCTCAGTGAGAGGGCAACTAGTGCAGTACTGTAACTTGCCCCTTGATATGAGCCGCCTGGGTCAAGGCGGTGATACTCTATGATGGAGTGGGAGTAACAATTAATCAAAAACTAAACAATCTGTTTCTGAGGTATGGAGTATAAACCAGATATTCTGCTGAATATTAATCATTGCTGCGGGCAGTGCAGGTTAGACAAAATGGAGCCGACTGGGTCTGGGTGATCTGAGTAAGAATATTGCATATCACAGTCGGACAGGTAGCACGATACAATCAGATTGGCCTAAGCAATAACGATATAGCAACATAACACCAATATCAAAACATTGCAGCCAGTCGTGGTACTGGTGGTCCCTGGTGGCCTGAAGAGCACAGATGGTATAATATGTTCTAGGGTCACAGAGGTGGGCAGGTCAAATGCTCAGGTCTAGCAAGGTAATGGAACACATATAACACAATGAATATGCATGCTCATAGAATTACAATGTTTACATTAGGTTGTGACTAACCATTGGGCAGTATCTCAGTGGCCTAAAGGAACATGTTAGATTGCTAGTGTAATACTCAGAGGGCAGTTATTATAGTCTAGTCAAAGGCTTCCTAGAACCAACGGGCTCTATAGGATGTCTTAGGTGATTCAACTATGCTGGAGGAGGACACCGAGGGGCCAAGACGGCGAATCCCAAGTGATCGGGTTAGGTTTAACCATGGCATTACACTGCTATTGCGGAGGGTAAAGCAAATACAGCTTGCTGTGGCCACAGGGAGGTGATACAGTAGTAGTAGCAAGGGTTTTAGGCAATGTTCTCGTTAAGGTGTGTGTAGCACCAGGTGTAGGCACAAGAAGGCATAGGGTCCTGCAAAGAAAACTGTAGGAACACCAGTATATATGTTGTCATCAAAATAGGCCTTCTTGGTGTCTAACTCAGTAAATAACCATGTACATGATCTTTTGCCTTTCTTTGAACTCTCGTTTGTGTTGCTCTTTGTGAGAAGTCCAAGAATTAACATGAACTTCTAGAATTATGTAGTTTGGAGAATCAAGACCTCTATGGCATAATAGAGATGCTTTACTGTATACTAACCCAGAATTAATGAAATCTTTTGTGAATTGTGAATTTGTCAACCAAAATATGTTATATGTTTTTTAAAGGACACGATTTTTTGAAAACACATGAACCTTGATGTGCAAACGAATAACATATGAGTTTTCTGTTCAGAAACATGAATTTGATGAGTTTGGTCATTAGGAGCTAACAATACTGCTAACTCCAGGATACTGGTACAGGTTCGACTAAATTTAGAAGCTGAAATACAGAAGCAGGAGGTAGTCTTCAATTCCTATATTACATGGCCTAGCAAAAGGCCATTACGAACAACATGTCAGTGTCTCTGAGATGTGCGTAGTCTACTAGTCTGGACAGTGGTGCCTGTCAGAGTCAGTCACGCCCTACATGTACTCTTCCTCTAGCCCTACTGGCCCCTCAAACACACAGGCCAGTCTGCTTATAACATTTTCATCAATTTTTCCAGTAATCACGCTTCTCAGCCAC